>NC_056747.1:1196739679-1196792179 GCF_019279795.1 Protopterus annectens | reverse complement strand
GGTATAGAACGAGAGATAGAATTTAGGCAACTTCTGGTGACAGAAAAATGTTTCAAGAGGCTAGAAGGTGTAGAAATTATGCAAGGTAGGTAGAGAGGCTAGTATTGTACTGGAGGCCAGCTGAGACTGAAGGGGAGTAAAGGTCAAGTAATGCCTTCATGGGTGGTAGGATGTCCCTTTGTTTAATTACATATCCAACTGGAGAGGAGATGACTCTGTAGGGCAGTTTTGAAGTTAGAGAGATGTTCACTTCTTATAGAAGAGGGGGAGGCTATTCCAAAATCTGGCCATGGTCCAAGAGTATAGTAGTTTACCTGCAGGTAGGTTTGGTTTATGAATCTGGAATATGTGTCAGTGTTTTGAACGTAGTGGCCTGAGAGGGGAATAAGGGGCAAGTAAGGAGCTAAGGGCAGGGCAGTCTTGTGGTTTATAGATAAGTTTGTCTGAAGTGGTTAGCTGCAAGAGTAATAGGTAATGGGAGAATTCTAGCCATTGCAGTTTTCTTAAAGCGCTACAGTGATGGAAGGAGTGACTGCTGCCCGTATCAAATTTGGCAATCTTGTTGTATCAGGTTTCTAGTTTGAGTTTCAGGGAAGATTGTAGTTTAACAAGGGTGCACCATAGGTTAAGGAAGGTGGGAGATAGGAGAGGGCTAAAGCTGGTTTGGTTGGTAAGGAGAGGAACCCGTTATGCCTGTACAGAAGCACTAATTTTTTATGGGTTTTATTAATATTGGACTGGATGTGCTGGTTGAACTTGAGGTTTTCGTCCATTATGACTCCAAGTAATTTGGTACCAGTTACTAGTGCAATTTTAATGGAGTTTAGTGAGAGTATATTGAAATTTTCTTTGTTAAATGCTGTATTTCTTTTAGGGAGCTACAGCATAACTTTAGTTTTTTTAGCATTTAGAGAGAGATGTTTTTTGTAGAGCCATGATTCTACTATACAGAAATGCTGTTTGCGTCATTTGTTGCAGAGATGCAGGGTTAGGTGTAGAGCAAATGATGGTCGACTCTTCTGGATACTGCCCTAGGGAGGCATTTGGAATAGTTTGGTGAAGATTTATAAATATATTAAATAGGAGAGGTCCTAAAATCAAGCCTTGTGGAATGCCTATATGGTTATGAAGATAGGGAGAGAGAATTTTGCCATTTGACAGCATGCTGCCTATCTGAGAGAGAGCTTTTAAACCAGTTAAAAGACTGAGAAGATAACCCTATAGAAGAGAGCTAAGATAGGAGAATGGCATGTGATATAGTTATCAGAAGCTTCTGACAGGTCCGGAAAGAGAGCTGACACTGTATGGCCTAGGTCACAGGCTTTGTTGATAATATCCAAGATCATCAGGGCAGTTGATGTACTGTGCCTGAAATGTTCTCTCCTTGCTAAGAATATCAGAAAAGTACAGTTGTGTACACTTACCATAAGTGTAGATGTTCGAGTGTATTCACTGTTGCAGTCATTACATTTGGGTAATCTGCTGGCAGGTTGCCCTCAGTCGGCCTGATTAACAAAGTCTTGGGTCCTGCGTCAGTTGCTGTCCCTTCTTCCATGACGTCAGGTCGTCAGGGGTACAAAACATGCAGCCGACGTCATTACACCAGTTTTTCTTGCCCCAGATGTCAGGTGCGCCCCGAATGGGGAGCAAATAAAATTAAAAACACAAAAATATACCTCCAACCAAAAGCAAATACACCAAAAAGACTTTTAAGCATAGTAACAGAAAGTAGAGGTATAGTCAAGAGAAAAACAGGGGGCTGGAGGGAGGGTACCAGGACTGCAACAGTGAATACACTCGAACATCTACATTTATGATAAGTGTACACAACTATACCATGTTCTTAGTGTTTCACTGTTGCAGTCATTACATTTGGGTAGATTCCCAAAGCTATGGTTGGGAAGAGGAATTTATACAGCATCAGGACTAGCTATAAGGCCCTGTAAGACAGCAGTGGCAAAGCCAGCTCTGGATTTATAGAAAATTGATAAATGACCATGCTTGGTGAAAATATGGACAGAACTCCAGGTAGCAGCTTCTAGAATATCTCTGGTAGGAACACCCATGAGAAAGGCTGCAGAAGTAGATGCCGCCCTGGTGGAGTGAGATCTGATCCCCTAGGGGATAGGTTTTCCATGGTGCTTATAGCAGAAATGAATGCAATGGCTTATCCATTTAGAAATGGTTTGTTTTGAAACAGCCGTCCCCTCTGCCCCAGCAGCAAACGCTACTAGCAATTGATCAGAGTTTCTTTGAAATTCAGTTCTGTCCAAGTAGAATCTAAGTTGTCTGTGCACATCCAAGGAATGCAGAATCCGTTCCCCTTTGTTCTGTTGATTGGGAAAGAAGGTTGGCAAATGAATGGACTGATTAAGAGCCTCAGTGGAAACCACCTTGGGCATGAAGGATGGACTGGTCCTCAGAGATGCCCTGTCCAAATGAAAGATGATGAAAGGCTCCACTGCCATAAGGGCCTGTAATTCAGATATCCTAGCTGAAGTGAAGTGATAGCTAAAAGGAAGGCCGTTTTCCAAGAATGAAATTTTAAGTCTGCATTAGCAGCAGGCTCAAAAGGAGGTAGAGTGAGTTTCTCCAAAACAAAGTTAAGGTCCCAGGCAGGGGTAGGAGCTCTTCTGGGTGGTCTCAAGTTCTTTGCCCCTCAGATACTGCTTGAGCAGGAGTGAGAAAAGAGGGGTGGTTCTGTGTTATAGTGAGCTGAAATAGCTGAAGCGTGGATTTTAATAGTGGAAAAAGATAGGCCCTTGTGAAGCATCTCAGTTAAGTATTGCAAAATCTGAGGTAAACTTGGCGCTGCTGTGCTCATCCCAAAAGATTGGTTCCAGGCACAAAATCTTTTCCATTTTTCAGCATAAGATTTTCTAGTACTAGATCTTCTTGCCTACAAGAGGACATCCATCACAGGTTTGCTGAGGGATGCTAAGGGTGAATTTAAGTGATCAGCCAAGCTGCAAGGTTCAATGTTGGAAGCTGATGGTGCAGAATTTGGTTCTCCTGCTGAGACAGCAAGGAAGGTGTCAGAGGCAGGTGCCATGGAGATATTTGACATACTGCGCAGGAGCGGGTACCAGTGTTGGCGTGGCCAGACTGGACCAATCAAAATCATTTTTGGTTTGTCCTGTTTGACTTTTAGCAGAACTTTGCAGAGTAGAGGCAGAGGGGGAAAGGCGTAGAATGATAGGTTTTTCCAGCTGAATGACAGAGCATCCACTTTCCACGCCTTTTTGTGGGGAGTCCTTGTGCAAAATTTGTCCAACTGGTAGTTCTGGGGGGAGGCAAATAGATGTATGCCTGGGCTCCCCCATTTGCTTGTCAACATGTTGAAAATCCATGGTTCCAATTTCCACTCGTGTGGGTCCATGAGATTTCTGCTTAGTCATTCTGCCAGTGTATTCAATTTTCCTGGCAGGAATTGAGCTTGTAGGTGCACTTGGTAGCTCAATGCCATGGCTAGTCTGCAGAGGGGGTAGGAATGTGTACCCCCCTGCTTGTTTATGTACCACATAACCGTAGTGTTGTCCATCTACCATTAGTTGTCCTGGAAGAATGTAGTCCTTGAAGGCCGTCAGAGCATTCTGTACAGCTAACATTTCTTTTTCAATGATATGTAGGTGCATTTGATTTGGATTCCATTTGCCCTGAATGTACTTCCCTGCCAGGTGAGCCCCCCATGCATAATCTGATACATTTGTAGTTAGGGTTTGGGTGGCAGGGGGTAGTGTGAATTGGCAGTCCCTTGTTTTGGTGGCAGGCCTGTGCCTACCATAGGAACTCCATGCGTAGGCAAGGTATGATAGGAATCATTGTTTCCAGGCTGTGACAATGTTGACTCCATAGACGTTTTAAGTACCACTATAGTTTCCTCATATGCAGTCATGCATATGGAATTAGAAGAATGTAGAGGCCATGAACTCCAAGACTTGCAGTATTTGTCTTGCAGATAGCAGGGTTTTTGTGGCCACTTGTTTGAAGTAAGTTACCAAATGAATTTGCTTCTCTGGCGTGAGGAAAACCATCTGGGCAGTTGTATTCAAGCTTGCACCCAGGAATTTAATCTGCTGAGAGGGTACCAGTTGTGATTTCTTTTAGTTTATGGTGTACCCCAGACAAGTTAGAACCTTTTTTTTTTTTTTTTTTTTTTTTTTACAAACGCCAGATGATGTAGAAGAATGCCCTTGTTTTCTGCCTGAGTTAGACAATCATGTGATTCTGCTTTCTATAGTTTCTTGTACCTTGGCTTTTTACCCTTGCTGGGCTTGCTTTTCTCTTGGCTAGGGTATAGAAGTCAGGATTTGGCTTGATAACTTCTGATGAATTTAGGTGCCACAGAGTGATAACATTGCTTGACAGATTACTGTGTAACCATCTTCTTACAGTCTTTTGATGACCCCTTCAGCAGGGAGGGGACTAAAGAGGAACTCCTTACCCAGAGAAACACTTAGGACCTCTTCCTTTATATGGTCCGTCAGGGGCAGAGTCCTCAGCTATGCATGTCTATGCAGAACTGACTTTCTTTTATTTCTACCCTATTTTTAAACTCAGTTTTAATTTATTTTATCCCACACACTAGCTATCACTTCTGAAGAAATTTCAATTTCTATCTTCTCTAATAACTCTTGAATAATTTCCACTACCCATTCCTTAAATTCCTTTCTTTTTAACAGTTAGGTGGGAAAGTACCAGTATCTTATTTTTACTTCATTACCCTGTATTTTACTCTTAGTTTTTATCACTGCATGATATGAAATAGTTATCGGATGTTTTTTGAATCTTTCAATTAAATGCATATGTTCCTGTGAAAGATAAATTTTTATCTAGTCTAGCCCTATTACCATAACTTGGAGAATAATATGTAAACTTTGACTACAGTCTTGACCATAAAGTCCCTGTCCGATGAACAACTGTTAAAACTGGATAAAGAATTAGGGCTGAAACCTTGAGCTTCCAATTTCCTAAGTAGCATAATGTGGTCTACACTCTCAAGAGCACATGTAAGGTCAATAAACGGATCTTGTGAGTCAGTCTTTCTACATGGCGAATAATATTTTATTATTCTGTGTTTAGTTTTCAGTGAGTTTGATATGACTAATTCTAAAACCATGCTGGGTATCAGTAAGACATCTGCATTTAATGACAGTAAATTATGTTTCCAAGTACTTACGTGACAAAGAAGATCTACTGGCCTGAGGTCCTCTGTTGAGATGGAATACGACGTACCTAGAATGGGGATTATCAGGGCATCTTTAAAGTGAGGGGGGGATGTATTATTTATTCTAGGCTAACAATACTTCCTAAATTTCTCCCTAATAAATGCTATTTTATCCTTCTGCTCATTTTGAAAATTAAAGTACTGAATTATCTTCAAAGCTTCTTCCTCTACAACATGTCAGAATGAGGCACACTTTTTTACAGGCATTCTCAGCTAGTATAACACTTGTAGTAAAGAGTAAATCAAATTTCTGGATACAGTTTCCATTTTTTTTCTTGCTGTCATATAAAAAATAGTTTGCATTTTTTGTTACTTTACCCAGCTGTGAAAATTTCTGATGGCTGTTGATGGTCCATATCTCCTTCAAGACAAGTAAATGCTTGCAAGATTGATACAAGTTATGTGAGTGAAGAGTTTTATGGCAACTTTGTTTTGAAAAACAAATTTTGAACTGCAAATTATACTTCTGCTCTGCAAAGTGATGATTCAAAAAACAGACTGCTTTTCTTTATGTCTGACACCATAGATGTCTATCATGATACTCAAAAAAAAAAAAAAAAATCTCAGGAGAATTATGATGCATGACCAGCTACCATGAAATCTTTAGTGACTGCTTTCTAGAAACAGTACCACAGAAATGCACATTTTCTGCTTGTGAACTAAGATTTACAGATATATACCCTAATGTGCTAGAGTAACTACAACAGCTGTCAAAACCACCTGCTCAAAACACCTGGACCTAAGTCTATATCAGTTCGGTGAAAAAACAGTTCAGTGAACAGCACTTTCAGTGCACTTGCATTAAACATGCCATTCGTTGAACTGTTCCTACTGGGATTGTGGTACAGAGAGGATCGGGAAATTTGCCCTTTCCTCACCGTAGTACGATCTTAGAGTTGGTATATATAATTTATAATTAGTGGGGGGTGTGGGGTTGCAGCCACCCACAAGAGAGTGGAATTTGATGAACTGTATTTCCAATTAAATGCAGTTTGCTGAACTGACAAGTTCAATGTAGTGATATAGACCCCTCCCAGGCCCAGTAGGGGCTTCCTACAGTGAGCCAGCTAATAGAGTAAGCTGCTACAACTTGGGAAAGAATCATAACCCCAAATATTCATGGCTACAGAGCTGCTTATTTTCCCCCATGTGGTTGGGCAAAGGCAACACAAAGAGGATGTCAGGAAAGTACAGTTGTGTACACTTACCATAAATGTAGATGTTTTGAGTGTATTCACTGAAGTCATCACATTTGGGTTATCTGCCTGCAGGTAATTCTCAGTCGGCCCGAATACCAGAGTCTTGGGATTTCTGGGTCGGATGCTGTCGCCTCTTCCATGAAGTCAGGTCATCAGGGGTATAAAGCATGCAGCCGATGCCATTACATCAGTTTTTCTTGCCCCAGATGTCAGGAGCCCCCAAAATAGGAAGCAATTACATGGTGTGGAACACCTCCAGTAAAAAGTAAATACCATGGCCATAAGACATAGCCAAAAAAAAGAGGATAGGTAGGAAGTATAGAAAAGTCAGGGGGCTGGAGGGAGGGTAACCAGGACTGCAATAGTGAATACACTCGAACATCTACATTTATGGTAAGTGTACAGAACTGTACTATGTTCTTCATGTTTCACTGTTGCAGTCATCACATTTGGGTTGATTCCCACAGCTAAGGAAGGGTGGAGGCAGTCAAGAAGTATTAGGCCTTGTAAGACTGCGGTAGCAAATCCAGCTCTGGATTTAGAAAAGATAGGTAAGTGGTAATACTTGATGAAGGTGTGTACTGAACTCCAGGTTGCAGCTTCCAGGATGTCCCTGGTAGGGACTCCCCTGAGAAATGCTGTAGAGGTTGAGGTAGCCCTAGTGGAATGGGTTCTGATCCCCTGTGGGTAGGTTTTCCATGGTGTATGTAGCAGAAATGGATGCAGTGTGCTATCCATTTGGAGATGGTTTGCTTTGAAATGGCCTTGCCCTCTGCCCGTGTAGCAATGCTGACTAGCAGCTGGTCAGATTTTCTGAAAGGTTTAGTCCTGTCAAGGTAGAACCTAAGCTGTCTGTGCACGTCCAAGGAGTGCAGGATCTTTTCCCCTTTATTCTGAGGATTTGGAAAAAAGGTTGGTAAATGGATGGATTGGTTTAAAGCCACACTGGATACCACCTTGGGCATAAATGATGGGTTAGTCCTGAGGGAAACCCTGTCCTCATGGAAGACAATGAAGGGTTCCACAGCCATAAGGGCCTGTAACTCAGACACTCTTCTTGCTGAAGTGATGGCTAGAAGTAAAGCTATTTTCCAAGAGAGGAATTTTAACTCTGCTGTAGCAGCAAGCTCAAAAGGGGAAGCGTGAGCTTCTCTAGTACAAAGTTAAGGTCCCAGGCAGGAGTGGGAGCTCTCCTCTGGGGTCTTAAATTGTTCGCTCCTCTCAGGAACAGTTTGACCAGAGGGTGAGAGAAGAGAGGTGGCTCAGTATTGTAATGAGCTGAGAGAACAGAGGCATGAATCTTAATTGATGAGAAGGATAGGCCTTTGTGGAGCAGCTCTACTAGATAATCTAGGATTTGAAGCAAGGTGGGCATGACTGTGTCCTTTCCCTGAGAATGGCTCCAAGAACAGTATCTTTTCCACTTTTCTGAATAGGATTTCCTAGTACTAGGTCTCCTGGCCTCAAGGATGACATCCAGCACCTTGTTTGCTGAGGGTTGCTGGTGATGCATTCAGAGAATAAGCAAGGCTTACTAGGTTCAGGGTTTGTAGCAGAGGATGCAAAATCTGGCCCTCCTGCTGGGGCAGCAGAGAAGGGTTCTGATGCAGGTGCCAGGGTGGCACTGTTGTCAGACTGCGTAAAAGTGGGTACCAGTGCTGGCATGGCCAGTCTGGTGCAATAACGATTGTCCTTAGCCTGTCCTGTTTGATCTTGAGTAGTACTTTCGAGAGGAGGGGCAGAGGGGGAAGGCATAGATTGAGAGGTTTTCCCATGTAAAAGGATAGGGCATCCACTTTCCATGCTTGGCTGTGGGGCTTTCTGGTGCAAAATTTGCTCAATTGATGATTTTGGGGGGAAGCAAAGAAGTCCACATCTGGTGTCCCCCACCTGTGGATTAGAAGCTTGAATGAGTTGGGTTCCAGCTGCCACTCGTGTGGGTCCAATAGACGTCTGCCAGTGAATTTTGTTTGCCTGGCAGGAATTCACCTTGCAGGTGCACTTGGTTCCTCAAGGCTGTGTCCCACAGAGCCATGGCTAACCTGCAGAGTGGGTAGGAATGAGTCCCCCCTGCTTGTTTATGTGCCACATAACTGTGGTGTTGTCTGTCTTGATCAAGAGTTGTCCTGGAAGAATAAGGTATTTGAAGGCTGTCAGTGCATTCTGTACAGCTAACATTTCTTTTAGATTGACATGCAAGCGCATTTGTCCTGGGCTCCATTTGCCTTGAATGCATCTGCCTGCCATGTGAGCCCCCCCATGCATAGTCTGATGCATCTGGTGTCAGGGTTTGGACGGCGGGGAGGTTGAATGAAAGGGAGTTCCTTGTTGTGGTTGCAGGCCTCTGCCCACCAAAGGAACTCTGTCCTTGGGCAAGGAATGATAGGAATCACTGTTTCCAGGTCCTGAGAATGTTGACACCAGAGACTAAAGTACCATTAAAGTTTCCTCATATACAGTCTTGCATATGGAATTAGGAGAATGCATGAGGCCATGAACCCCAGGGCTTGCAGTATATTTCTTGCAGGTAGCTGGGTTTGGGTGGCCAGTAGTTTGAAGTAATTTGTCAAATAAACCTGCTTTTCTGGAGCGAGGAATGCCATCTGGGAAGTTGTGTTCAAGCTTGCTCCCAGGAATACAATTTTTTGGCTGGGTACCAGATGTGATTTCTTTTCGTTGACGGTATACCCCAGAGAAGTCAGGAGTCTCTTTACAAATGTCAGGTGCTGAAGTAGCAATTCCTGACTGTCCACCTAAATCAGGCAATCGTTCAAGTATGGGTAAATCTGAATGTTGCACTGCCTGCAGTATGCAATGACTGGAGCCAGGCACTTTTGTGAATACCCTGGGCACAGTAGATAAGCCAAAGGGAAGTGCAGAGAACTGATCGTGCATACAGCCTGCCCACAAACATAGATATTTTCTGCAAGATTCCCTTATGGGGATGTGCAGATAAGCTTCTTTTAAGTCTAGGGTGACCAGCCAGGAGTCCTTGGTAGCATAGGAAGCAGCTGTTGGAGTGTAAGCATTTTGAACTTTGGTACCACCAGGAAGGTGCTGAGAATTGACAAATCCAGAACAGTGCACCAAGAGTTCTCTTTTTTGGGCACCAGAAACAGTTTGGAGTAGAAACCCTGTCCCCTTTGCACTTTTGGAAAAGGTTGAAAAGCCCCGATACTGAGAAGAGAAAGTACTTACTTTTGGGCCTCTGCCCACTGGTTTGGAGGAAGGTCTGGCAATCCGCTTGGGGTTGGCAGTGAGTGGAAGTAGAATCTGTATCCCTGGGATACAATGTTCAAGACCCATCGGTCCTGGATAATGTATTCCCAGTTTTTTGCATGCAGGGCGAGTTCTCCTCCTAGGGGTGCAAGTACTTGGACATGGCTGGGAAGGATGGATGACAAGTCATTGTGAACTTTTTCCATAAGAAGGTGGCTTACCACTCCCTGTTTTTGAGGTGGGAGCACTCCATTTTTTAGATCGTTACATACCCTGAGACTGCAGTCTTTGCGGTCTGTTGCCCCTGGGTTTGGACTGAGAAGGCCTAGGAGGGACTGGAAAGGACGAGTTTTTTTGAAGACCAATGCCTACTGAATCTAGGTGGCTGCACCTGTAAGAAATCTTTAACAGTTTGCATAGATTTAGCTTTTTCCTTCATCTTTTTAAGAACTTCTTCTGCTTTTGTGCCAAACAAACATTCTTGGTTTAATGGAGCATCTAGTAATTTTGCTTTGACATGGTCTGGCAAGACCTGTCCCTTTAGCCAAGCATGCCTTCTCAGAACAGCCCAGTGACAGCAGCCCTCCAAGATGCTTCTAAGGCATCAAAACCACACTGCAAAGTATGCTCACCAACTTGGTTTGCAGAATGCATTAACTCTTGTAAAGCTTTACTTTCTGCACAATTAGGAATCGACAACATTTTTGTTTAATTTGTTCCATAATATGCTGCTGGTACTTCAACATGTGAAACTGACAATTTAAAGCCCTGATGGCAAGAGTTGCAGAGGTATATACTTTCTTATCCCATCTGTCTAAAGCCCTAGACTCTCTGTCCGAAGGGGTAGGGTTTTTGGCTGTAGTAGCCTTAATACCTTTAGGTCCCTGGGAAATGGTCTCTGGATCCACAGTAGGACTTTTAGAGAGACATTTGTGAGAGTCTGGAACTCTGTAGTCCCTGTCACGCTTTCTAGGAGCTGGAGGTAAAGTATCAGGGGTAAGACTTGATTCCATGAAGACATCATCTACAATATCCAGGACAGGGGGTATAGCTAGAGGCCTGTGCTGAGGCAAGTCTAAAAATTCCCTGAGTCTCTTTTTGGACTGACGGTAGTCCTGGCATCCCCAGAGGAAATGCTCTCTTAGGGTATACAAGGTTTCACCGAAAGAAAAATCCTCTGGAGGGGAGGCAGAGAGAATGGAATCCTCTGCATCTGAATCCTCATAGGTGATAAGGGTATGTCCTGGTAATCAGAGGGGTCAGAGTCATCGGACTCATGGTCTGTAGAATCAGAAGGAAAATCAATTATTTGTCTTTTAGAGGGGGAAGGCTGGCTTCCCCTAATTAAAGTAATAAGGTCTTCAGCCATTCTAAGCATTTGTTTCTGAGGCATGGAAGGTTGAGAGTGCGCTTTGGTCGTCAGTTTCCTAGGCATAGTGCGAACTCTGGGCCTGAAAAATTCAGTAGCTTTAGTCAAAAACGAGGTAGCCGGTTTAATACCAACATCGGAAGGTCTGAATACACTCTCAGAAGCCGGTGCCTGCACAGCGGCTCCAGACCCATCCAAGGTAGAGACATCCACAGGTTCCACAGTCGAAGAAGAATCTCGTGGCATACCAGACTCCGAATGGGTCTAAGTAGAGGCCTTCAAATCTGTAGAAGCAGGTATCAGGGGCTGTAAAAGCACCTCACTGAGTACCAGCGGACTGGTGACTAGCTTAACGGAAGCGTCTTCGGCAGTTTTGGACCTATGCGGTCTGTGTTTTTATCCATACATTTTTTCGGAAGATCGGTAGTTGGATGGCTTAATGAAGCCATTTCGGAATATGGAGAACGAGAGCGAAAGAATTTAGCGACAAAGATAGCCCGATGATGAATAGTTCAGGTGTTGAACAAGGCACAAAATGGACAGTGAGGAACGTCGTGATCTGGGCCTAAACAGGTGAGGCAGTAAGAATGAAAACCTCTGTGAGATATTTGCTTTCCACGGGCAAGACAATTGTTAACTTTTTCTGACATTGGTTAGAGCAAGAAAAAAGGATCCCCAACGGGGTACTTAGTTTTAGAAGACTTCAGGTTTGAAACTCAAAATGAAAATTTCAGGTAGCGGCCGACCGGCACTTGCAAACTGCTTCTGCTTTGGGCTCCTGTGCGGCAACAAAAGCTGATGTAATGGCATCGGCTGCATGTTTTATACCCCTGACGTCATGGAAGAGGTGACAGCATCAGATGCAGAAATCCCAAGACTCTGGTACTCGGGCCGAATGAGGGCTACCTGCAGGCAGATAACCCAAATGTTATGACTGCAACAGTGAAACACGAAGAACATCTAGGCAGGTTCTGCAGACTCATGTATGAGCACAAGTATACCTCTTCTCCATGCCCACCAATATTCTGAAGGAAGGGTCCAAGAAAGCACCACATACTACTGGGAAGAGCCTATAGTGGTTCTACTGCAGAAATCTTGTGAGCAGTGGCCCTTCTACCAAGGCCTTCATCAAATTCCAGATTAAAAGGAGCATCAACTGTTGCTCCAGTTACAGCAAGCCATTAACACTGGAAAGAAGGGGGCAAGGAGGGCAGATGAGCCCAGGTTCACTTCAGGAAAGAGAAATAAATGTGTTACACCACATAACTAAACTCGTGTCAAAAGAAACTCAGCAACATACGATACAAAAAAGCAGTGTTCGAAAATAGTTTGGTCTTAAGTTTTAAATGTTTTACTCACCTGACCATTCCAGAAGAAGCATTTCCCATTGACGTATCTTTTGGTTTGACAAATTTCTGGTAGTTATTGATCCCTCTGTAGATTCTGTCATCTTCCTTACCTTTTAGCTCCTGGAAAAAATGAAATAGGAAATGAAATGAAAAGAGGGCATGATCAAAGCACTGTTTACATATGTACATAACTTTATGAGGCATGGTTCCACAAAGATCACAGTCTGCCCTGCAAGACATCTGTTACAAAGATGATAAAACAAATCACTCTGGAACAAGCGCATTAATAAATTCAGACCACTCCAGTCACATCCAAAAAGATTAACTGTGCCTTACTGCTGTAACAAGAAAACAAAGTTAACTGTGTGCAGGTAAAGAAACAATAGCCTGGATGGGCCTAACAAATACGTATTCAGTCTCTCTTATCCCTTACATCTGGGAAATAAACAGCAATGCACACGTTTCTAAAGGTCAGACAGTTCTTGACATTTTTCCTGCCAAGAGGTAGAGTTGACACATTTTGTTGCACGTTACTGTTTGCCAACTCTTCTGCAACCCATTCACATCAATCAGTTACTGCTTCTAAATACAGATGCTACTTTTCCGAACATTTGCTAACTGCATGTTTAGTACAGTGAAACATGCACTCTGTCATCATTCAATTTGTAGAACACACTGTAAAAGGCAGAACATTATCCTATTTGAAATGTTTTTTTTAACTGTCTGCAGATAGTTCCTTCTTCCACCGCACCCTCATCAAAAAAAAAAAAAAAAAAAACACCAGAAAGACTGTGCAAAGAAATGGAACAGAAAAAAACTGAAGAGTACTTCTTTCAGCAGTCTAATCTGCACCACAGATATCACTTCAACTTTTCATGCAGTCCTAGGTGGTAGCACTTACCAACACCATTACAGCATCAAGATCAGTATACAAAAATAAAAAGGTGCCTGGACATACTCCCCAAATGTCTTCCTGATGAAGAGAGCTCTAACTTCATTTGTGTCTTACCAGTAATTCAGACTTAATTTTTACTGAAATTTCAACTTTGACTTTTTGACCGAGTCCTCCAACTTCTCCCAAACACACAGCAAATACACAAGAAGGCCCCCATTCACTTTCTGTAGGATACCCACTACAGGTCTCTTCTGCTTTAGGCTGCAACAAGAAAAAAGTATTGCTCTTTTCACAAAAGTTCAGACCAGACCATCAATCAGCTTGGTGAAATAATCAAATATCAGAAATCCCTATTAAATCCTCATAGCTGTCCAATCATTAACACGCTCACTAGCTCGATTTATGGAAGCACTAAGTCTTTATGAAATAAGTGATGTTGCTGACAGAGTTAAGTTTACAGGTTCTTCATATAGGTTTTTTATCCAAAACACATGCTGAGTGGCCATTCTGAATTGTCCGCGCACAAAACACTTTCTCTGGTGGTCTGGTTTATGGTTGAAAGTGGTCAACAAGCATCAGACCACTTAGCTCATTAAACAAATGAATAAAAAGACCATTGCAAAACATTAGAACTTACCCCCACAAAAATGTCAAAAGTAAAATAATCATGGAAATTAAAGGAAAACAAAGCAACATGTTCTCAGAACACCTGGTCATTTGTGTCATAGTTAATTCACCACACAGGGGACATGGTAGCAGGCCTTTATACAGAGGGAGACATGCCTGGCTAAAACTGACCAATTTTTGAAGACTTTATTGCAAAAGATATGAACACTCCTTTCACAAACCCATCATCTTTTGATGATGTCACACACCGAACATAACATTACTGTGGTATAACAGAAAAACACACTACAAGGTGGCCTACATCAACTATCTGTCAGAGTGAGTAACACTTCAAAGCATATGCCAACTCCTTATTTTTCAGGCAGATTAAGAATTGCCAAGCTTACTTCAGACAGCTGGAGATTCTTCAAGTGAGAAGTTGTATGCAGAGCTGTAGGCACACAGTAATGCTATTACTTGAAATGGTAAAAATCAAGAAAGGATCAACCGGAAACCTGAAAAGGACAACATGCAAATCTAAAAGTGGCAAGAAAGCATCTGCTTTACAGTGCTCTACTTTTATAAGCTGAAAGCAGTCAGCCGGGTCAGGTTCTGTAAACTTCTTAACAGCACAAGAGTAGCACTTCTTTATTGTCTGCTTTGCTTTGTCCTTTTATAACAGAGAAACATATCTGTAGAAAAAGTGGAACTACTCAGCTAAAGGAAATGCATGAGAAGATGGTCAGTTCCAGAGTGATGGTCAATGCAGACAGTCTCTGCTCCTGTTTACATTACCCACTTTGCAAAGAGGTAGTTAAAGCTTTTCTTTACTGCACTGTTACGTCTATGCCATCTGTAAAGACATCTGTGACATGGATAGCAAACCAAACAGTCACTCTGTATGTAAGTAGAACAATAAAGGCAAAAAATGCATTGCTTACTTGGCACTAGCTAGGATAAAAGGAGTGGGGAAAAGTTTAACAATAAAGGCTAGAACAAAGGCAAGATCAACTTCCAGACACCAGTTTTATGCTTGAATGCGAATCTCACGAATGAAGTACAACAGCTTAATTGTTAAACAGCAAGGTCAGCATTACTGTTTTAGAGATCTTAGTTTTAAGCAAAACAAACCATAGGCAACACAAATATTTTAATTGTACCAGTTTTCTAAATAACTTAGAATGTTTAAGCAACTGTCCCTGATTTGTGGTCTTTCCTTGATCTCTGTGGGCTTTCCCCCCTTAACTGTTTAGACCTTTGCTGTACCACGATGGAAAACAACAGCTGCCAGTTCCTACTGTAAAGATCTGGTGCAAGAAGCAGTTCATCTAACACATTAATGGGCGTCCAGACTGCCAAGAAGCTGACAGAAAGTTCTAGAATAATCTCCCCAAGCAACACCAGGGTATACAGTCTGAGACTGGACGGCAAGTAAAGTGAATTTCCTGTTGAAATGGAACAACGTGGAACAATGGAAAGAAGTGTCTAGAGGTATTTAAACCTAGGGAAAGCAAAACTGATTTGGACATGTTATGACTGCAGTGTAAAATGGCTATTATACAATGACCCCCCATTAATATTCAAAAACGTGCACGCTGATTGGTCAGCGTGCACGTTGTAAATCCGAGTTATAGTAATGGAAAATGTCCGGTCGCCCACACTTTTTCCATTACTATAACTCTTACAGCAACACTGTCTCGCTATGTTAAACGAGTTTAACATAGCGAGACAGCTTTAAAAAAAGCAACGGAGATTCTCCATTGCTTTCTTTAAAGCTGTCTCGCTATGTTAAACCCATTTAACATAGCGAAACAGTTTGTAAAAAGCAACAGAGATCTTGCTTTCTCCGTTGCTTTATTCAAAACTGTCTCGCTATGTTAAATGGGTTTAACATTGTGAGACAGCTTTAAAATAAGCAACGGAGATTCTCCGTTGCTTTTTTTAAAGCTGTCTCGCTATGTTAAACCCATTTAACATAGCGAAATAGTTTGTAAAAAGCAACGGAGATCTTGCTTTCTTCGTTGCTTTTTTCAAAACTGTCTCACTATGTTAAACCCATTTAACATAGCAAAACAGTTTGTAAAAAGCAACTGAGATCTTGCTTTCTCTGTTGCTTTTGCCCACAGCTCTGATGTACTGCGTAGGCATACGCATGCGCAATACGTCAGAACTGCTGCAGAATACCAGACAGCTGCGGAAGGGCAGCAAGGAGGCATTATACAGTGCCATTATTTAAGAAAAGTAATTATTTTTTTTCTTAAATAATGTCATTGTATAATAGCAATAACCCACTTCTGGGTGTGGGTAATGCTGGATTTACCCACGGTTGGCTTTGTTTGGCCACTCGGGCTTTGCCCTCATGACCAAACCACACCAACCGTGGGTAAATCCAGCAATACCCACACCCAGGCGTGGGTTATTGCTATATTACTTTACCAACCCTCAGCAAAGGCTGCTGCAAATGTTGTAACTCAAGTTCAACATTGTGAACCTGCACAATACAGTGCCCCCAACATATGTAACTATAAATTGACTGTATCACATAGTGAAAAACACTAGAGTAGGATTTTCTTGTAGTTTTTACTAATTGGTTTCTCTGCGTGCCCTTTTTAGTTTTTGATTTCTTTGAAAGGGGGTACATAAATGCTGAAAGAAAAGAGAAGATGAGCTGGTGTGGCTACCAGTTTTACTTGCAAAATGATCACTAGCGGAAGCCCACTGCAAGAGAATCTCACATGGTCTTAGAGCTAAGCTACTATGTTTTCCAGTAATTACAATAGAGAATTTTTTTAATGAAGTCTGACCCCCCCACCAAATAAAGAAAAATTATTTTTATTATTACTAAGACTAAATGATTTTGAAATGTGTGCCGTGCGTCCTACTTCTGTAGAAGTAAGGACTACTTAAGGGAAACCTTTGGTTGTGAACAAAAAAAGGGATAAAGAAAAGTTTTAGCTTGTTGCGATAGGAAATATTCATGGGTAATACCACAGAAAAGTTATGCACATGCAATTGCTAGGTTTAAAGGCAAAATAAATAAATAAAAAAAGTTTGCATATATTTATGAAATAATGACTATTTAAGTGGCAATGTCATATAGTTGTAATTTCTTCTCAAAGCATACTTAATTGCTCTTCCAGGGCAAAAGCAGGAGATATTTCTTTTGCAGTCTAGTCTACAATGGAAGCCTGATAATACTATGGGTGTTCTGCTAAAGACTGCAAAGCAAGATATAGCGACATACTTCATCTGCATTTCAAAATGAAGTGTCAAGTTTGTGTTCAGACAGATTCACATGCATCAGGAAGTAATTATATATTTCTCCAGTGAAATACGGTCACGCTTCCTGTAATGAAAATGTACTTTCCCAGGTGGTCCATTTATGCAATTGTTGGTCTCTGTAACCAAAGCTGATTTTTCCCCATTTGTGAAACAGTCCCATAATGCAGGTGTAATGTTCCTCAATTACTTTGATTGCCGATTGTATGCTGTCATAAATGCATACATACATACATACATGCTTGCTTCAAACACAGATCCTGTTTAAATGTTGGAATACTGTGTTAATTCCAATAGAATAATGTAGGTTTATAAAAAAGAAACACTACGGTATTGAAATATCATTTCAGTTTAAGGCACTATAAACTGGTGGTGTCTTACTGTTCAAGATTTGATACTGCAAGTCCCAAAACTACAGAATGTTAATTGTGATTCCTTAAAAAAAGTGAACTGCAAAACTTGCTGCTACAATATAAAAGTGTTTTTGCAGGAAGGCGACAAGTCCCTCAGCACCCTGCTACTTGCATACTAATGTCAAGATCTGTAACTCAGAAAAAGGGGAGTTCTTAGAGATACAGAAATTTAAAACTTGCTATGCATCTCCTACCAATCGCACATAAATTTCTGCTAGTTCAAGAACACTCATCAAGCTTTCAGTGGGAACCTGTAAACTGAAGTATGCCCCACACTGCTTTGCATCTGCAGTTTGTGCTAGCCTAAACCTGGGTGGTATAAGAATAAAATAATAGTCATCAGCTCATAAATGCAGTGCCAAGTAGCAACTGTAGAAATCATTACCCTTCCCTTATTCAGAACTGAAGATGGCCATCAGTTACTCAAATATTCAATGCTCTTCTGTTTGTATAACACCCACATGAATGAAGTCTGCTGCCTTCAAACAACTATGATTCTTACACTATACTATCCGCTTTTCTTCATCTGTTGCGATAGAGTACTATATGACTCTTTCCTGTTTCTTCTGCACATAGCTGTGTAATTATTTGCGTCCGAACTGAATAAACTGTATTGTAAGCTTAATGATACAGAAGCATTTAACAGCAAATGCTTCTTCTCTGTCCCTAAAAGGCTAAATGTCCCAGCTCCAGCTGAAATCTCCCACATTCTCAAAAAGCAGTCACTGTATGATACAGCTAGTCAGGGCACAACAGTATTCTGTTGCCAACAATGTGCATCTCATCTTTTATTTATTTTTTAATTAGTAGTACTGTGCTAAATGATGTTACAGCTCCACACTGGTAACAGTGAGTGAGTGAGTGAGTATTTTAAAAGCATATGGTAATTCCCCACTTCTACACAATGCAAAGCAAAATTCCATATTTCAAGCCACAGACAGTTCTAATGATTTCAGAATAGTGCTTATTGCCACATAATCTTACAAAATGCAAAGCATAACTTCACAGCTCCAGTCAGAAAAGTACTACAGTGTCAAATGTTGCTTCCAGAATTATTTAAAAATACTGCACATTATTTCCTAGTTGCTATAAAGTGGAATGCAAAGTATCACAGCTGTGGCTATGCACCAGTCCAGACAGAGAAGTATTAGTGATGTACTCATCATAGGGCTAGCCCTAACTGCTGAGTAATGGGGTGGATGGGGCATGTAACAGAATAAGGTTTTAGGGCAAATGTGTGCATGTTGCCCTTGTAACCAAGCTTCCTTGCTACACACCTCTGGTTGCATGCATTCATTGCACTCCACCCAGAGTTCTGATATACATTAAAATCACAATATTACCTGTTGCTTCTCTTATTTTTATTTTTCAATAATGTCAACTGGTTCGCACTAGGCATAAATGCCTCTTTCAGAAGTGACATGGAAGCAATGGTCTCATTAAAGAGAGTTCTTCAGAACAGCAAAGTACCTACTTTAAGGCCCCACTTGAATGCAACCAGAAAACTGCATGCCAACCTCTCCTCCCTAGTACAGAATCTTTACTTTCTTAATTAACTTCTCTCTATAGTATTCTTACTAATCCAAAACAATTTGAGAATCACTTATTCCTATTACATTTTCTACCAGATTTGTCCGACTCCTTTGCATCTCCAATCTTCACCTCAGTGTTTTCTTCTTTTCTCTACCTAAACTATTTCAGCCACTGCCCCTTCCTTAATTTTTACCCAAATTCAATATGCGCCCTTCATTACTTTTCATCACCAACTCAATATTTTGTAATTTTCTCTCCTGCTGAACTCACACTCACCATTTCTGCTGGCCATCTCTCCCTCTGCACCCCTGCTTTCATGTTATTACTCTGGCTAACTTGTTTCTTTGTTAGTTTTCTCTTTCTGATCAAATATCAGTGTGTTCATCAGACAGTTGATAGCAAGGCTGTACATAGTCTGATTACCTGCATTTTGTACACACTGCACAAACACAGGCTCATAGATAAGTACTAGGCTAATCGTCCCTAGAGCCTTATAAGCCTAGCCAAAAAGGTTCCCTGGCTTTCGCCACCCACGAAAAATTACTTTCTTGTGCCCCTGTTGAGCAGAGCCACAGAAGTGATCCCCGGTGTGAATATTCTGTTTCCCATCCAATTGTCAAGATTTTTCTTAAAGAAGGCTAAAAAGAGGAGCTTTGTTTGACATGAATGGGTAGTCTGTTCCAGAGCATGGGAAGTTTCTGGGACAGGAATCTATCCCTCCAACATGTTCTGTTTATTGTGGCGACAAGGTTTAGGTCTCTGGAGCATGTGGCTTAGACAGATTAGGATTTCTTTAAGTGCAGCATGTTCATCAGATCTGGGTTAGACACAGCTTTGTATGTTAGGCAGACGTTGCCTCCGAGTAGACGATATGCGACGGAGTAGAGCTGGAGTTTTTTGAGAGAGTCTGCGTATGGCATCTGTTTGAGGCCGATAATCATCTTAGTGAGGCATTTCTGTGGCCTTTCTAGTTGTTGTAGATGTTTTGCGAGGTACGTGCCAAACGAGGTGTTGTACTCTATAATGGGTCTGATGAGGGATAAGGAGAAAGGAACAATGACCTCTTTTTTCCTGGAGGAGAACCCCTTTGTGATGAGGTGTGCCACGCAGAAGGATTTACTGACTACTGTGGCGATGTGATTATCAAAGGAGAGACTACTGTCCACCTGTGCCCCAAGGTCTCATCACACTTTCGGTGTTTAGTAGGCTACCACCTATGTGGTAGTTCATGGACACGGTTTTTCCCAAAGGGGATGACAATGCACTTCTTGGCATTGAGCTTGAGGCCATGACTTCGACACCAAGCATCAGTCTCAGTGAGGCCTCTATAAAATGTCCACATCCTTAGGTGATTCTATTATGGCTCCTAGTTTGCAGTCGTCTGTGAACTTAGTCAGCCAGAGACCAGCTGTATTAGCCTGGACTTCTGAAAAGTAGATACCGAACAGGAGAGGACCCAGGACCGAACCTTGTGGAACTCCACTTGTCACTGGTCTGAAGTCAGATTTGGAGTCGGCTACTTTCACTGTGTGGGTTCTATCAGTGAGCTAGTTGGCCACCCATCTTTTGACATAGGGATTTATGCCCAGTCTAGTGAGTTTATCTAGAATACCAGAGTGTGGGATGGTGTCGAAAGCCTTGGCAAGGTCAAGATAGGCTGTGTGCACCACCTTACCCTCGTCCACAGCTCTGGTGACGGCTTCAAAGAAGTCAATCAGGTTTAGGAGGCATGATTTACCTTTTACAAACCCCAAACTGAGTGGGGTCCAGAGTTTGGAGGTTACCTATGTCTTTGTTTATAAGCTCCAGGATAATGCGTTCCATGGCCTTACAGACCAGGCTAGTCAGGCTAAAGGGGCTGTAGTTCCCTGGGTCTGTGGTGGCACCCCCTTTGTGCAGTGGGATAACGGTCATTGTGCACCATTCCATAGGCACAAAGCCTGAAGTGAGGCTATGGCTGAACATGGTACTTAGGTGGGGTGCCAGTTCGTTCTGTAGTTTATGCAGAACACAGCCTAGGATGTTATCTGGTCCCATGGATGCTGTGTTCTTGGTGTGGGGGGGGGGGGGTAAAGTTTGCACTAAACCTGCCTGCCAGGATGTTGGCAATATCAGTTGGTTCAGTAAATCTTGTGTCATTGTGCTGTAGCTCAGAGAAAATCTGAGTGTTGCCATTGAGATTCCTGACATAGCTATAGAATGCTTTGTGGTTGTCTTTAGAATCAGTGGCGATTTTATTTTTGTAACTGGCTTTGGGGGATTTTATGAGGGATCTCAGCTTCTTATGGAGGCTGATCAGGGAGTTCCTGTAATCAAGGGATTTTACTGTTTTTTGCAACAGTTTCTTCCTTCTGATGTAGTTTGTGGGATAACCGTCGCTGTGCGCCATTCAGTGGGCACAAAGGCTGAGGTGAGGCTATGACTGAACATGGTGCTTAGGTGGGGTGCCAGCTCATTCTGTAGCTCGTGTAGAACGCAGCAAGGGATGTGGTCAGGTCCCATGGATGCTGTGTTCTTGGCTTTGGAGAGTGTGGTTTTTACCTGTGCAGTTGTGATAACATTAACTTTGCATTCTTCTGGTATAGAGATGGGCCCTTTAGGGGGTGAGAGGGGGGGTAAAGTTTGCACTAAACCTGTCTGCCAGGATGTTGGCAATATCAGTTGGTTCAGTAAATCTAGTGCCATTGTGCTGTAGCTCAGAGAAAATCTGAGTGTTGCCATTGAGATTCCTGACATAGCTATAGAATGCTTTGTGGTTGCCTTTAGAATCAGTGGCAATTTTATTTTTGTAACTGGCTTTGTAGGATTTTATAAGGGATCTCAGCTTCTTATGGAGGCTGATCAGGGAGTTCCTGTAATCAAGGGATTTTACTGCTTTTTGCAACAGTTTCTTCCTTCTGATGTAGTTTGTTTATGGCAGGGGACCACCAGATTGGCTTCCCTTTTTTGGAGGATAGCATCTTGGTTCTGTTGGGGATGGCATGGTCCATGCACTCGTGCATGTGCTTACACAATGCATTTGTATAGGATTCAGCAGTTGTGCCTCTATTTTCCATCTGTATGGGTGTCGTGAAGTTAGCCACCTGTGCCTTGAGGAGCATGAAATTGGCTTTGGAGAAGTTTTTTTACTGTGGTTTCCTTAATGGGGGGGTAGAGGCGGGATATGGATGTTTAGGGTGATTAGCTTGTGGTCAGATCTGACCAGTGAGGAGTTTACCACTGGAATGGAGCATCTGTTACCCATATTGGTAATGACCAGGTCCAGGATATTGCTGCCCCTGGAGAGGGTATGGACAAGTTGATCCAGGGGTTGGAATTTATGAATTCCAAAAAATGTTGAGCAAATGAGTTAGTACACGAGTAATTTCCCAGTTGATGGTGGGGTAGTTGATATATCCCATTATTAGGGTACTGGGCTGCACCTTAATATTATCCAGTATATTGAGAAACATGGAGTGGGCGTCCTGGGGCATGGTGTAACAAGTTACAACCTGGACTGCAGTCTTGCCCAGTGTTAACTGTACATGGATAATTTTAGATGCATTATTTTGAGCAACTAGCCTGGAGGTGTGGATATGCTTTATGAATATAGACACGTCTCCTCCTTTAGTGTTTCAGTCCAGGTTAGGTGGCAGAAAGGTGTGGTAAGAATTGTAGCCTGGTAATGCAGGGGTGCTCTTTGGAGCCTTGAATCAGGTCTCTCACTGCACAGATGTCAATATTCTCCATCTTAAGGAGTGCCTCGAGTGCATTTTGAGGTTTAGATTTCTAGCATTGAGTAGCATTACCCTTAGATTTAGCTTGTTTGTACCTACTATGGTGGTGCGTTTGACTTTTGAACCTTGCCTAAAAAAGGCACTATAGGGGCAAGCGCCTTAGCCAGTATCCAAAATCCCAGAGGTGACAGGTGCAGGCCATCTCTGGCAAAGCATCGTGGTCTGTCAATCAAGTCATCCCAGGCAGACAGATACTGGATCCACTTAGAATGACATCAGAAGCTTAGTCAATTGTTGAAGTCAATCACTTTGTCCTTGTACTGTGGTATCATTCTGGGCAATGTCAGGAAACTACTCAGGGCTAGTGTCATACCTGCCTGGGCTAAATGGTCAGAGAGCTCCTTCATGTAGTCCACGGAGGTACATCTCAGGTCATTCACTCCAACATGGACAATGACTGAGTCATATTTGTACTTGTTGTGGAGTGACTTGAGTGCTTGCATTATGTGGTGGATCCTGGCACCAGACAAGCAACTGACTGTAACTTTCTCCTTGTCTAGCATGGTGAGAGGGACATCAGTGTGCCTGACTACAGAGTTGCCTATGACTAGTGTGTTGGGTACTTTGTTTTGCCTTATGGGCTGAGGTTGAGTGGCACACTGATTTTGTGAGCTATGTGTCTTTCGGGTAGTGTTGGGGAGGTGGTGGCTGCTTGCCTTTCAGCTTTGGAGGTCTCTGTTTGGGCAGATTTTTATTGAGAGCCTCAACGAATGCAGGGGTGTGTTTTATGTACCTATGTGTGGGTTTAGGTGGTGCAGGTTTCGATGTACTATGTGTTGAGTGTGGTGTGGTGCAGGTGTTTAGCTAAGACTGGACTAGACAGTCAAGGGGAGAAGGTAGAGAGAGATTGGCTTCCAGTTTGGCTATATAAGAGCATCTCTCACAGGTTGTAGTGTTGGGTGGTAGGAGGAGAGTGTGGTCAGTATACATGAGTTGCTACATTGCCCCAAGACGCCCAGATTCATCAGGTAGACAGGGGAAAGCACCGGCAGCGACCCTTAGACATGCCTAGTTAAATTTTATTAATTTAAGTACTAAAACTGTTTTCCTCTTGCTAAGTGAGGAAAGTTGAGTGCTGCAGTAATTTATAGATTTAGTGCTTGCAACGAGTTTTGAACAAGTGTTGAGCACAAGGATACAGTTTTGAGTGCTAAAACTAGAAAACTGGCTAGGTCAATCGGAAGAGCAGACTTTCTGGCACTAGGAATAGTTTAACAATAGTTAAACAGCACTGCACAATGCGCAAAACCGTGCAAACATGGATTTTTAAACAGAAAGATGAAAGGGGCAGAAATGGCCCAAAATGGCCAATAAAATTACAGATTCTGAGCTGAAACCACTCCTCCAGCAACAGATAGGCTGCTCAAAGCTCACCACTCTCACTGATGAACAGAGAAGATTCCCTCTATTTTAGTGAGGTCTGGGCAACACAAACTACAAAACAGCCCAGAATTCAGCAAAATCTGAAAACCGGACTCTACTGGTTATAGAAAGGCAGGAAACGAGTACAGAGATAGGATTTTTTTGTTTTTTTCACCGAAAATTAAGACAAATACAGTAATACAAACACTTTTAAGGCAAATGGCTAGCACACTTGAGTGTGTAGCATATAGCAATTAAACAGTTGAAAAACACTTAAAAACAATCAAAGTGCAAACAGTATCAGAATTTAAAACAATGGTTGAAATAAGTAGCAGAGTTAATAATAACGCTCAGAATAGTACGGTTAGCGAAAATAAGCAATAAAAAGCAAAACAGAGGTACTTAATCCACTCAAAGTCTCTCATTTCCCCTTCTGCTGCTGTAGAACTCTGCAGGATACCCAGGCAGGCTCTTGCTGAGGTAATACAAGCGCAAATACCTTGCAAACACAGGTTTTTAAACAGAAAGATGAAAGGGATAGTAATGGCCCAAAACGGCCAATAAAACTATAGATTCTGAGCTGAAACCACTCCTCCAGCGACAGATAGGCTGCTCAATGCTCACCACTCTCACTGATGAGCAGAGAAGCTTCCATCTATCTTAGTAAGGTCTGGGCAATACAGAAACTACAAAACAGACCAGAATTCAGCAAAATCTGAAAAATGGACTCTACTGGTTATAGAAAGGTGGGAAACGAGTAGAGAGAGAGGAATTGTTTTTTTTTTCGAAAATTAAAACAAATACAGTAATACAAACACTTTTAAGGCAGAAAAATGGCTAGCACACTTGTATGTGTAGCCCTTGGCAATTACAGTTGAAAAAACACTTAAAAAAAGATCAATTAACATGAAAATAGTATCAGAATTTTAAAAACAGTTCAAATAAGTAGTAGAGTTAATAAAAAATGCTCAGAATAGTGTGGTTAGCGAAAATAAGTAATAAAAAGCAAAACAAGGTACTTCCACTCAAAGTCTCTCTCTTCTCCTTCTGTTGCTGTAGAACTCTGCAGGACATCCAGGTAGGCTCTTGCTGAGGTAAAACAATTGCAAAAAATGCACAAACACGGGTTTTGAAATAGAAAGATGAAAGGGGATAGAAATGGCCCAAAATTGCCAATAAAACTACAAATTCTGAGCTGAAACCACTCCTGCAACAGACAGGCTGCTCAAAGCTCACCACTTACACTGATGAACAGAGAAGCTACCCTCTATCTTAGTAAGGTCTGTGAAACAAAAACTACAAAACAGCCCAGAATTCAGCAAAATATGAAAACCGGACTCTACTGGTTATAGAAATGCAGGAAACGAGTAGAGAGAGGATTTTTTTTCCCGAAAATTAAACAAACTTCACCTAGTGCATATTTTATGTACTGATATGCTAACCACCTGCACTGTTATCAAGCATGAGTTGAACTACATCCATCTGAAAACTTGCAGTTGGAGGCATAAAGCCTGCATTAAAATTGTAACTGGTTACTTTTCACACATACAGCGACAATATGGACAGATATACTTGCTGGTTCAATTGTACCCAATTTCATGTACAATTCAGGATTTCTTAAATGCAGTCTGTGTGACTCTACATAGTTCTCCCTCTGTCTACACACACACAGAAAACTGTGGTATTCGTTGGGCAAAGGACAAAAGTTTGGACTGCACCAAAAGGGCTAAATTAAAATGCGATCAACATGCACACCATGACTTAATATGGTGGGCAGCACAGTGGTGCAGTCGCTGACAATGCTGCTTCACAGAGAGTGGTTCCCTAGTTAAGTTCCTAGCTCAGGATGTCTCCTGTGCAGAACCTGAAGTCTCCCTATGTGCGCAGTCTTTCACAGGTGCTTTAGTTTCTTACAAGGTTCCAAAGACATGGAATTAGATCAACTGCCCATGAAAGTGTCTGCAGAGTGCATAGGAGTGTGCATCTGTGTCCTGTGATTAACCGATGACCCGTCAGGATTACATCTGTGCTTTCCATCCAGAGAGCAGAACAGGCTCCATCTCCTTTATAACAATGAACAGGATAAAGTTGGAAAATACATTAATGACTTGTGTGCTGCATGCCTTGGTAGATCACCACTGCCATATAAAATGTAGGCCTTAACATCCCTTCCGATCCCCCTGACTACCTGACATTCCCTGTACGGAGTTATTCAGGCTAAATAAAAGTAGAATGGTTATCATAACATTCCTTAAAAAAAATACTGCAACCTGACCACTTCACTTCCTTAAAGTAACAAATAACTACTACAGCGTTAACAAAACACAGAACTGTGCACTTTGTTCTACATGCACACACCAAAATCAAAAGTACAGTTGTATACCTACCATAAATGTAGATGTTAGAGTGTATTCACTGTTGCAGTCATTACTCTTGGATTATCCTGCTGGCAGGCTACCCTCAGTCGGCCAAAATTTCAAAGTCTAGGTCTGGCGTCAGTTGCTGTCGCCTCTTCCCTGACGTCAGTGCGCCAGGGGTATAAAAGATGCAGCCAACGCCATTTTCTTCAGTTTTTCTTGCCCCAGATGTCAGGTGCCCCCAAATTGGTAGGCTGAAAAATATGCCAACAAAAATGCATGCACAAAACACTTCCTTCATCTACAAGCAAATACACCAAAATAGGTTGTATAAGGGGGATGGTGGGTGGGTAACCTGGACTGCAACAGTGAATACCCTCTAACATCTACATTTATGGTAGGTACACAACTGTACTATGTTCATCGTGTTTCACTGTTGCAGTCATTACTCTTGGGTTGAATCCCAAAGCTGAGGATGGGTGGCTGGGATAAATAGGATTAGGAGAGGCTATGAGGCCCTGCAGGACTGCAGTGGCAAAGCCTGCTCTGGACTTATAGAGTAAAGAGGTAAGTGGTAGTGCTTTGTGAAGGCGTGCACTGAACTCCAGGCTGCAGCCTCTAAGATATCTTTGGTTGGTACTCCTCTGAGGAAGGCTGCTGAAGTGGCTGCTGCTCTGGTGGAATGAGGCCTAATGCCCTTCGGCACTGATTTGCCATGTTGAGAACAGCAGAAATGGATGCAATGGCCTATCCATTTAGAAATGGTCTGTTTTGAGATCGCCTTTCCTTGTGATCCCGCAGCATATGACACTAAAAGTTGCTCAGTCTTTCTGAAAGCTTTAGTTCTGTCCAAGTAGAAGCGTAGCTGCCTGTCTATGTCCAAATAATGCAGAATTTTCTCACCCTTGTTCTGTGGATTTGGATAAAAGGTAGGCAAGTGAATGATTTGGTTGAGGGCCACACTGGACACCACCTTAGGCATAAATGTAGGGTTTGTCCTCAGAGAAACCTTGTCTGGATGAAAAATGATGAAAGGTTCCACAGCCATGAGTGCTTGTAACTCCGAGACTCGCCTTGCAGAGGTTATTGCTAGGAGCAGAGCTGTTTTCCAGGATAAGAATTTTATATCTGCTGTTGATGCTGGCTCAAAAGGAGGCAGTGTGAGTTTTTCCAAAACATAATTGAGGTCCCAGGTCGGAATTGGTGCTCTCCTTGGAGGCCACGTTTTTGGCTCCTCTGAGGTACTGCCTTATTAAAGGATGAGAAAAGATAGGTGGTTCCGCATTGTAATGGGCTGAAATGGCAGAGGCATGAATCTTAATTGATGAGAAAGAAAGGCCTTTGTTCAGCATCTCAGCTGGGTATTGTAAAATCCAAGGGATATTTGGTACACACGTGTCAATGCCTTGTTCCTGGTTCCAAGCACAGAATCTCTTCCATTTCTCTGCATAAGATTTTCTGGTACTGGGCCTCAGATAACATTCAAAACAGCTTTTGAAAGAGGAGTGTTCTGAATGGCTACATTATCCACCATGCTGCCAGATTTAAGGTCCTGAGTTGGCTGTGCAAGATCCGATTGTTTTGTTGGGTGAGCAAGGGAGAAGTTTGAGGCAATATCCATGCTGGACCTTCAGACAAGCTCTTTAGGATTGGGTACCAGTGCTGGCGTGGCCAGTCTGGTGCAATCAGTATCATTTTTTGGCTTTTCTTGTCTGACCTATAGGAGTACCCTGGGAAGGAGAGGCAGTGGAGGAAAGGCATATACTGTTAGATTTTTCCAGCTGAAGGATAGGGCATCCACTTTCCATGCTTGCTTGTGATAAATCCTTGTGCAAAATCTCTGCAATTGGCAGTTGTAAGGGGAGGCAAATAGATCTAGGTCTGGGCATCCCCATTTCCTTATTATCATGCTGAAGACTTGTGGATCCAGTTTCCATTCGTGGGGATCCATGAGGTTTCTGCTTAGTTCGTCTGCCAGAGTATTTGTTTTTCCTGGCAGGAATTGTGCTTGCATGTGAACTTGAAAAGCCAATGCTGTGTCCCATAAGGTCACTGATTGTCTGCAGAGGAGTTAGGAAAGTGTACCTCCCTGCTTGTTTATGTACCACATGACCGTAGTGTTGTGTGTCTATCAGTAACTGTCCTGGATGAAGCAGGTCCTTGAAAGCTGTCAGGGCATTTTGAACAGCTAGCATCTCTTTTTGATTGATGTGAAGATGCATCTGGTTTGCAGACCATGTGCCCTGAATACATTTTCCTGCCATATGGGCTCCCCAGGCATAATCTGATGCATCCGTTGTCAGTGTCTGTCTGGCTGTGGGTAGACTGAATGGCAGACCCTTCTTGTGGTGACAGGCTTCTGCCCACCATAAAAACTCCTGTTTCAGGCAGGGAATGAGTGCAATTACTGTCTCCAGGCTGTGGCAATGCTGAGTCCAAACACTTTTTAGATACCATTGTAGTTTCCTCATATGCAGTCTGGCATATGTAATTAGTAGAATGCAGGATGCCATGAAACCAAGGGCCTGCAGGATTTTCCTTGCAGATAAGTGGGTTTTTGTTGCCAATTTCTTGAAGTAAGTAGTCAGATGCTTTTGTTTGTCTGGCGTGAGATAAGCCATCTGGGCAGTTGTATTTAAGCTTGCACCCAGGAATATTATCTCTTGAGAGGGCACTAGTTTTGATTTCTTTTCGTTTACTGTGTACCCTAGGCCAATTAGTAATCTTTTTACAAACGCCAGATGCTTTAGAAGAATATCTTTGTTCTCTGCTTGAATTAGGCAGTCGTCCAAGTAGGGATATATTTGAATTCCTTTTTGTCTGCAAAACGCAATTACTGGTGCCAAGCATTTTGTGAAGACCCTGGGTGCAGTAGATAAGCCAAAGGGCAGTGTGGAGAAATGGTAATGCATTGAGCCAGCTATGAATCTGAGGTATCTTCTACAAGATTATCTGATTGGGCCATGCAGGTATGCCTCTTTTAGGTCCAAAGTTACAAGCCAAGCCTTCTTGCCCAGCATGGGCAGTAGCTGCTGTACAGTCAACATCTTGAATTTTGGAACTTCCAGAAACGTATTTAGTATAGACAGGTCCAGTATTGGCCTCCAGGTTTTTCCCATTCTGGGTACTAGGAAAAGTATTGAGTAAAATCCTTGCCCCTGCTCTTGTTGTGGTACTTGCTGAATGGCCCTCATGTCCATGAGGGCTGTAATTTGTTTTTGTGCCTCTGCCCACTGATTGTGTTGCAGGTCTGGCATACCTTTTGACCTTGGTAGTGTGTGAAAATGGAACCTGTAGCCTTGGGACACTATGTTCAAAACCCATTTGTTTTGGGTAACCATTTGCCAATTTGATGAAAAAGTGCTAGTTTTCCCCCTAAGGGGGCTGCCAAAAGAAAAATGCTTGGATCTGGTAGAGGAAAGTCATTGGGACTGTTTCCTGTAAGGCTGTGATTTGTCTTCTCCACTTTTGGAGGTAGGAGCACCCCATTGTTTAGGCCTGTATGAGCCTTAGGGTGGAGATCTGCCTCTGGGACGCCTGTGTCTGCCTCTTTGTGGCCTGTCTGACACTGGAAAGGACCAATTTTTAGAAGGCCAGTTCCTGCTAAACCTGGGTGGCTCTACCTGTAAGAAATCCTTGACTGTCTGCATGGATTTTGCTTTATCCTCCATTTTTTTCAACACCTCTTCTGCTTTAGTACCAAACAAAGTATCATGCTATAATGGTGCGTCTAACAATTTTGCTTTAACATGATCAGGCAGATTCTGTTCCTTTAACCAAGCATGCCTTCTAATAACAGAACCTGTAACAGCGGCCCTGCAAGAGGCCTCCAGTGAATCATAACCACATTGCAAAGTATGCTTTCCCACTTGTTCAGCTGCCTGCAATAAATCCTGCAATTCCTTGTTCTCTGAACATTCAGTATTTGTCAACAATTTCTGTTTAAGCAGTGACATTAAATATTGCTGATATTTAAGCATATGAAACTAACAATTTAAAGCCCTTACAGCCAGGGCAGCAGAATTGTAGACTTTTTTTCCCATCTGTCCTGAGCCCTAGAGTCCCTATCAGAGGGGACAGGGTTTTTTGCAGTGGAAGCTTTGACCCCTTTGGGACCCGGAGATATAGTTTCTGGGTCAGCAGCGGGGTTTTTATATAGGAATTTATGAGACTCCGGGACCCTGTGGTACCTGTCTGGCTTAGCAGGTGCAGAGGGCAAAGAGTCAGGGGACTGACTGAAAATACATCATCTACAATGTCTAGAACAGGTGGAACAGCAAGGGGTCTGTACTGAGGAAGTAGCAGAAAGTCCCGGAGTCTTTTATTAGATTCAGAATAATCTTGGCTCTCCCAGTGGAAATGCTCCCTCATGGTATGCAGGGTTTCCCCAAAAGAATAATCCTCAGGAGGAGAGGCTGAAGGAATAGATTCTTCAGCATCAGAATCCTCAAAGGGAAGCATGGAGCAATCCTGTTCAGAAGAGGAATCAGAGGAAACAGAAACCTGATCAGAAGAATCATACTCTGTCTCTTGCCTAGGCCTCTTATCAGGAGGGGGATGGGAGCCCCTGATCAAAGTAATTAGGTCTTTGGCCATTTTGAGCATCTGTTTTTTAGGCATGGAAGTCTGAGCAGGAGAATGCTGTACTTGTTTCTTTGTCTTTAGAGCTGCTTTAGTCTTTGTCTTTGAAGCTGAAGATGGCTTAATATATAGTTGTGTAGGTCTGAAGACATCCTCAGAAGCAGATGCCCGCTCAGCGGCTCCGGACCCATCTGAGGGAATAATTTCCGAGTGTCCAATACCTTGAGTATCCAGTGGCCCAGTCGGCTCCAGGTGTGAGTCAGAAGCGGCCTGTGGCTCTGAGGTAGCGGGCACCAGGGGCTGCGAAAGCGCCTCACTGAGAACCGGCGACTGGCCTAGCAGAGGCCTCGAGGTCAGTTTTGGACCTCGGATGCCTATCCTTTTCCTTGTCCTTGCATTTTTTGTAAACTCCGGTTGTCGGCTGGTCCGACGGCATTATATAATTAAATCTTCGGCCAAAGTAATGAAATGCAAAATTGAACCGACGCTTAATAGTGCGTTGGTTAAATCTAGCACAAAACCGACAGCTAGCAATGTTGTGATCAGGGCCTAGGCAAGGAAAACAGTAAGAGTGAAAATCCTTATGAGGTATTTGCTTCCCCACAAGAAATACAATTGTTAATTTTTCTGACATCGGTCTGGAGTAAGAAAAAAGTTTCCTCAACGGGGTACTTGGCTTTAATGAAGACTTCGGTTCTGAAATTCGGATTTGAATATCTCAGGAGTCAGCCGACTGGCACTTGCGAACTGCTTTTGCTTCGGGCACCGCGCGGCAAGAAAGACTGAAGAAAATGGCGTCGGCTGCATCTTTTATACCCCTGGCGGACTGACGTCAGGGAAGAGGCGACAGCAACTGACGCCGGACCTAGACTTTGGAATTCTAGCCGACTGAGGGTAGCCTGCCAGCAGGATAACCCAAGAGTAATGACTGCAACAGTGAAACATGATGAACATCTCCAGAACAACTGGCATTCCAGCTGTCAGTTAAACACCCAAAATTACCATTTTACAACAAAACAATGGTCAATGGTCAACAGAGAGTACTAAACTTTGATTAATCACAACTGCTTGAAAACAGCTTACTGAATCACAATATATTGAAAGTGGGTCACAGGCAGTCAACAAAAAAAGCAGCTGAATTTTTGCAGGAGGCCAACTTTTGTACCTCCATGTGGGACAGGGCAGTACCATTCCACTCCTAACAAAACAAAACAAAAAAAAATCCATATCAGAGGTCAAATGTGCCTGGGGTAAATAAATCATTCTGTTTTTACTTGGGCTGCATATTGTTGTTGGTGGGGCGCCTTATGTCCTGTAAGCATTCAGAAGTTTTTAGATTTGGGGGGGGGCATTTTAAGAACATAAGGAAGCTGTGACTTAGAAAGATTTATTAACCCCATTTAAAATTCTGGTAATACCTCAACAAAAACTAGACTTGTTCTGTATTAGGAATATGTTCAACAGAACAACCCCAAAAGTTCCTATTTCAAGATTCATCACTTTTTAAAGCAATGGTCAAAGATATAGCCGATGCATGATGCATACTTAAAATGGATCTTTTTATATTTCTACTCAAACCTACACTGCTGTCTCTTATTTACTGAAGCCCCCAAAAGATCTGGGCCAGTCTTTCCATATGTTGCAAAAGGACATTCCACCACCTGTTTCTATGATGCAGTCTTCCTTTTGTTGCAGTTACTGGGGAAGATTACAGTCAGGGTACAGAGGTAAGACACTGGGGTGACCATGTCACACCTTAATTACTATGACAAATAAGGAACTTCAAGTATTCAGCTGTTAGCTGTACAATTTCAATTAGTAATACTTTTGTTGCATTCGCTCATTGCTGTTACAGGACCACCAAATTACTGATCCATCCCAATGTTATGTTTCTAAGCTGTTAAGCTACTCTCACATATAGGGCTGTACTCCATGCAGGTGAATCTCCACACATTCCACTCACATTCTTGTATGCGCATGACAATAACAAACTTGACATCCAAAGCCATTAAACTGAAGGAGGGGAAGGGTTCCACCTCTACTGCTGCTGACCTAGATGCATTTACTGGCTAGGGTGCTAGAAGGCCACACTGGAGACGTTGATTGAGCAGTGACAGGCTGACAGGCTAGGACTCCCATCCTGTGGGGTCCACAAATGGTGAGGAATGCTTTACTGCTTCATCATAGCTACTCCTCTGTGAAGGTAAGACAGCAACATCAATACTAGTAATATTAACCATGTGCTACAAGCTTTTACTACAGAGCACAAGTATATGCTCATAGGTAAGTACTAAGCTAGATGCACTTATGGGTCATTTTAAGCCTAGCCAATGTTAATTTTTGTGCTCGAACAGACTTATCCCATTTGGCGAGAATTGGCCTTATCCATCCCATGTTCAAGTAACTACATATTACCCAGATAAGAATAACTGGGATCATACTACAGATAATTTGAGGGGACTCCTGCATGTGATAATGCACTTAGGAGCCGTCTTTGCCCATCAGTAGTACTTGGGCAGTCTTGGGTTAAATTTCATGTTTCACACCCATAGATCCAAGTTGTTCTTGAATATGGAGAGATGAACTTTATTTTCTGTGGATGAAGAGTCTGTTCCAGAGCAGCAGTATTCTCTGCGAGATGTACCAGTCCCTCCAAACCATTCTTTTGATATTACAGAAGTTTAGGTACCTATACAGAGTATTCCTGATGCTATTTGACTTACTGATATGCAGGAAATACATCAGTATTGGGTTGAAGGATGCACTGTATGCCAGGCACAGGTCACCTCTTAGCAGTCTGGAGGAAACCAAGTAAAGTGACAGGGCTTTGAGCTGATTCAGGTAAAGCATGTTGCTTAGCCCTTGTATACTTTTAGTAAAGCATCTCTGTGAGCTTCCTAGTAGTTTCATATGTCTGGGTAAATACATGCCAAAATGGGTATTATACTCAACTGGTATAAAGAGGGCGAAGTAAAGGGGAACAATGACATCTCTATGTTTAAACACAATTCCTTTGTTTATAAACTGTGCAACACAGAAGGATTTATTACAACAATGGACACACATTAGTCAAAAGTTAGGTCACTGTCCACAAATGTTCCTAAATCCTGAACAACTGGTTCAGCTCTTAGGGGTGTACTTTCAATGTGTTAGTTTTCTAAGGTATACGACTTCCCAAAGCACACAATAATGCATTTTTTTACATTTAGTTTTAATCCATGATTTTGGCTCCAGTTATTTATCTGGGACAAAATTCCTGCAGGATGGCCATGTTATTTGGGGATTCAGTGACTGCTCTTAGCTTATAGTTATATGCAAGCTTGGTCAGTCAGAGACCTTTGGTAATGGCATTTACTTCAGAAAAGTAGATTCCAAACAGGAGAGGTCCCAGCACAGAACCCTGGGGGATCTCTACTGGTGAATGGTCTTGCATCTCATCTTCAAGTCATCTGGCAATCCAGCAGGTGACATAAGGGTTTATTTCCATTTCATTTAGCTTTTCTACACTTTTCCACTATGCCTGACTGGGGAATTGTGTCAAAAGCTTTGCTCAGGTTGAGGTATGCAGTGTGTACCATTTTGCCTTTATCCACCGCTTTTAAAAAAAGCCCACCAGTTCAGCAAGCATGACCTACCCTTGACAAATCCAAACAAATGGGTCCGATGTTTTGAGCTCCCTATGTCCTGATTGATTAGTTCTGTGATGCCCCTGCACTGGCCCAGTAATCAAGGAGCCTCTATCCTCACCACTGGCAACAGTGGGGAATGTACACACTGGCAGGATGACAAGTACACACACAGTAAAGTGCAATTTCCTTTAAGAGCACACAGAGGTCACAAACAAGTCTGGGGCTGGTTTCTCCCTCTTTCTCCAGATCCCCACTAAGACTCCCCACTGGCACAGCTATAGGGTTGAGATCTCAGCTGAGTAGCCAAACCAAGATCTCAAATACCCTCTCTGTCCAACCAGTGCTTCGTGTCCCTGCCCAATTAGCTGACATGCGCACACACACTGAGGTTTGATTTACATACAAACACATACACACACCTGGGAAAGGCTGGCATAGGTTTACTAGCTATGTCCCCTTTTGCCCAGACGATAAAGGTAGTTCCAGCTGCCATCAGCCACTCTTATCAGCTACTAAGGCCCTTAACTCATTAACCCCGACTACAGTCTCCTAGTGCCAGGAGCGGCCTTAGGTCAACTGGCGCCCTAGGCAAAAAAGCTCCACAGTGCCCCCCACCATAATACATGATGCCCCCATCCTGGTCTACCTGCACCAAATAAATACTGGGAAAGTGCCCCTGCTGGACCGGCACCCTAGGAGGCTGCCTAGTTGGCCTATGCCTAAGGCCGGCTATGCCTAGCGCCTCTGTGCTTACATCCGAGCGCGCTATGAGACGGGTAAAATTTTATGCTGTTAGCCCAGAGTGCCTTGTACAGGCACGACTTACTTCCAGTCCTATTTCAACCCCATGTCATGAAAACTAAATTGAAAAAGTAACTGAACTTTGCCAGCCACCTTCTCTACTTAGCTTTCACATTGCAGCAACTGGATGTTTACATTTAATATTTTTGAGTAAATCCGCTTTTTTCACACTAAGCCAATTCTGCTAGATTCCTTGAAGCAAGTGGTGGCAGCCAATCAGGTTAGCCACCACTTGCATAACACCTCCACTCCCCAGACAGTACAGTTTTGTACCTACCATAAATGTAGATGTTCGAGTGCTCATACAGCTGCAGTCATTACAGATGGGTTATCCTGCTGTCAGGCGGGTCCTCGGTCGGCCGAATTCCAAAGTCTAGGTCTGGCGTCGAATGTCGTCGCCTCTTCCCTGACGTCAGTGCGGCAGGGGTATAAAGAGGCAGCCAACGCCATTTTCTTCAGTTTTTCTTGCCCCAGATGTCAGGTGCCCCCAGAAGGGAGGCAAAACATAATGTTATGCAAACATGCAATATAGAAAAATCAAAAAACAGTAGTTGCAAGCAAATACACCATAAAAGAATACCCCAGATAGGTTGTACGATAAAGGTGTTTGTCATAAGGCCTGTCCTAAGAGGGGACGGAGGGGGGGTAACCTGGACTGCAGCTGTATGAGCACTCGAACATCTACATTTATGGTAGGTACAAAACTGTACTATGTTCATCATGCATACAGCTGCAGTCATTACAGATGGGAAGAATCCCAAAGCTAAGTAAGGGTGGTAGGCACTAAGTGGAAGTAAGAGGAGCGAGGATGCCCTGCAAGACTGCTGTGGCAAAGCCCGCTCTAGATTTAGAGTATAGTGGAAGGTGGTAGTGCTTGGAGAAAGTGTGCACTGAACTCCAAGTAGCTGCTTCCAAAATGTCCTTGGTAGGGACCCCCCCTGAGGAAAGCTGCAGAGGTAGCTGTGGCCCTGGTGGAGTGGGATCTGATGTATGCAGGCACAGATTTTCCATGAAATGAGCAACAAAAGCATATGCAGTGGGCTATCTATTTTGAAATTGTCTGTTTGGAAATAGCCTTTCCTTGAGCACCTGTAGCATAGGACACAAAGAGCTGCTCAGATTTCCTGAATGGCTTTGTTCTGTCCAAATAATAACGAAGTTGTCTGTGAATGTCCAAGGAATGTAGTAGTCTTTCCCCTTTGTTTTGTGGGTTTGGATAAAAGGTAGGTAAGTGGATAGTCTGATTCAAAGCTACACTGGATACTACCTTTGGCATGAAGGTAGGGTTGGTTCGTAAGGAAACTCTGTCCCGATGGAAAATGATGAATGGTTGCACAGCCATGAGGGCCTGTAGCGCCGAAACCCTGCGTGCTGAGGTGATAGACAGAAGGAAGGCTGTTTTCCATGACAAGTATTGTAGCTCTGTTGAAGAAGCTGGCTCAAAGGGGGGAAGGGTCAGCTTTTCCAATATGAAGTTGAGGTCCCAAGCTGGAACTGGTGGTTTCCTTGGGGGCTTTATATTTTTTGCCCCTCTGAGGAACTGCCTTAAGAGAGGATGTGAGAATAAAGGAGGGTCTGTGTTGTATTGTGCAGAAATGGCTGAAGCGTGGATCTTGATGGAGGAGAAGGAAAGGCTACTGTTCAACATCTCAGCTAGGTACTGTAAAATTTGAGGTATATTTATTACCCAAGGATTGTGGCCCTTTTCTTGATTCCAGGAACAAAATAGTTTCCATTTGGCGGAGTAGGCTTTCCTAGTAGAAGGTCTTCTGGCCTCCAAGATGACATCCTGTACCTCCTTGGAGAGGAGAGTCTGTTGGGAAATTAAGGAATTCTCCATGCAGCTAGATTTAGGGTTTTGAGCTGGCTGTGAAGGGTTTTGTAGTTGTGCTGGGACAACAGAAGAGGTACTAGAGGTAGGATCCATGGTGGGGAGTGTGTCAGGCTCTTTAGGAGTAGATACCAGTGTTGTCTTGGCCAGTCTGGAGCAATGAGAATCATTTGTGGCCTCTCTGCTCTGGTTTTTAATAGAACTTTGGTCAGAAGAGGAAGAGGCGGGAAGGCATAGACTGTCAATGTTGTCCAATTGAAAGAGAGTGCGTCCACTTTCCAGGCCTGTGGATGATATGTCCTTGAACAAAATTTTTTCAACTGATAATTTCTGTGGGTAGCAAATAGATCTATGTCTGGCTGTCCCCATGCCTGAGTTATCTTTGTGAAAACTTGAGGATGAAACTTCCATTCATGTGGATCTGTCATATTTCTGCTTAGGTTGTCTGCCAGTGTATTTTCCTTCCCTGGCAGGAATTGTGCCTGTAGTTGAATTTGCAATTCCAGTGCTGTGTTCCATAGGGTCATGGCTTGCCTGCACAGGGGGTATGAATGAGTTCCCCCCTGTTTGTTTATGTACCACATGACTGTGGTGTTGTCTGTCCTTATCAATAATTGGCCTGGCTGCAGCAGGTCTTTGAAGGTCATAAGAGCATTGTGCACGGCTAGCATCTCCTTTTGGTTGATGTGTAGGTGCTTCTCTTTTTGGGACCATTTTCCCTGAATGCACTGATCTGCCATGTGTGCTCCCCAGGCGTAGTCTGAGGCATCTGTTGTGATGATTTGAGTTGCTTGAGGTACACAGAAAGGGAGACCTGTGTTTCTTTGGCATGCTTGAGCCCACCACAAAAATTCCTTTTGAAGGCATGGAATGAGTGGCATAATTGTTTCCAAGCTGTGGCTGTGTTGAGACCATAAGTTTTTTAGGTACCATTGAAGTTTCCTCATATGCAGCTTTGCACATGGGATTAGTAGGATGCAAGATGCCATGAATCCCAGAGCCTGCAGGACTTTCCTTGCAGTTAGCCTGGTGAAAGTTGCCATTTTGCTGAAGTATTGAGACAGTTGCCCTTGTTTGTCTGGCGTGAGGTAGACCATCTGGGTGGTTGTATTTAAGCTGGCACCCAGGAAAATTATCTGTTGAGAAGGTATTAGTTTTGATTTCTTTTTGTTCACTGTGTATCCCAGGAAGTTTAACAGTTTTATTACAAACGCCAGATGCTGCAATAGAATGTCCTTGCTGTCCGCTTGGATCAGGCAGTCGTCCAGATATGGGTAGATTTGTATTCCTTGTAGTCTGCAGAAGGCAATTACTGATGCCAGGCATTTCGTAAACACTCTGGGCGCAGTAGATAAGCCAAAGGGCAATGCAGAGAATTGGTAATGGGTTGAACCTGCAAGAAATCCGAGGTATCTTCTGCAATCTTGTCTGATAGGGACATGCAGGTATGCCTCCTTGAGGTCCAATGTTACCAGCCAAGACTCCTTGCCCAGCATGGGAAGAAGCTGCTGTAATGTGAGCATCTTGAATTTTGGCACCTGTAGATATGTGTTTAGGATGGATAGGTCTAAGATAGGTCTCCAATCTTTGTCTTTCCTTGGTACCAGGAATAGTCTGGAATAAAAACCTTGACCTTGTTCTTTTGCAGGTACCTCTTGAATCGCTTTCATATCCATGAGAGCGGAAATTTGTCTTTGTCCCTCTGCCCTTTGATTTTGTGGCAGGTTTGGCATGCTTCTCATTTTTGGAAGGGTGTGAAAGTGGAACCTGTAGCCTCTGTCTATAAATGTCCAGAATCCATTTGTCTTTTGTAACAATATGCCCATTTTTTGAAAATAATGCCAGTTTTCCGCCCAAAGGTGCTGCCATTAAAGCTTTGCTTGGCAGGTATAGGGGGAAGTCATTGTGTCTGTTTTCTAAATGACTGTGATCTATCTTCTCCACCTGTTGGGGTTGGTGCTTGCCACTGTCTTGCTCTGTAAGATCCTTGAGGTTGTCCTCTACCCCTTGGGCATCTGTATCTGCCCCTTTGAGGTCTGTCCATGGCTGGAAAGGACCAATTTTTTGAAGGCCAGTTTCTGCTGAAGCGTGGAGGCTGTAACTGCAGGAAATCTTTCACTGTTTGCATTGATTTCGCTTTTTCCTCCATTTTCTTTAGTACCTCCTCAGCTTTAACACCAAACAATACATCTTTTTGAAGTGGTGCATCTAATAACTTTGCTTTGACATGATCTGGTAAGGTTTGCTCTTTGAGCCAAGCATGTCTATGTATAACAGACCCCGTGACAGCAGCTCTACACGAGGCCTCTAAAGCATCAAAACCACACTGCAAGGTATGTTTACCCACTTGCTCTGCACCATGCAACAAATCCTGCAACTCTTTCAAATCTGGTTGTTCTGTTTGTGTCATTTTGCTTTTCAACAGAGATAACAAAAACTGTTGACACTTTAACATATGGAATTGACAGTTTAATGCCCTCATGGTTAAAGTGGCAGAGGTATACACCGTTTCTCCCCACCTTTCTAATGCTCTGGAATCTCTCTCTGAAGGTAAAGGGTTTTTAGCAGTAGAGGCCTTTATTCCCTTGGGACCCTGTGAAATAGTTTCTGGGTCAGCAGTATGGCTTTTATAAAGGAACTGGTGAGGATCAGGAACCCGGTAATACCTGTCTGGTTTAACAGGGGCTGGAGGTAAAGAATCTGGATTAAGGCTGGCTTCTGTGTGCACATCATCCAAAATATCTAAAATAGGAGGGATAGCCAGGGGCCTATGCTGGGGGAGCAGTAGAAATTCTCTGAGCCTTTTCTTGGAATCTGAGTAATCTTTGCCTTCCCAGTGAAAGTGTTCCCTCAAAGTATGCAGGGTTTCCCCAAAAGAGTAGTCCTCAGGGGGGGAGACCGAGGGAATAGACTCCTCAGCATCAGAGTCTTCGAAAGGGGAATAGGCGTAATCCTGGTCCTCAGAGTGTTCTGAGGTAATAGAAGCCTGGTCTGAGGAAGGGTAGTCTTCCTCTAGTCTGGGCCTTTTGTCAGAGGGGGGTTGAGAACCCCTGATGAGAGTAATCAATCCTCAGCCATTTTAAGCATCTGCTTTTTAGGCATGGGGCCTTGAGAGGAGGTCCGAGGACCCTGTTTTTTAGTTTTCATGGCTGCTTTAGATTTAGTGAAGGATTTAATAGAGAAGGTGGAAGGCCTGAAGACGCCTTCAGAAATGGTAGAGTTTCCCCGCCAAGAGTGGTGTCGGTATCTGCAGCAGGAATGGAGACCGAGGAGCCTGCGACCTCGGGTACTGAAGTCACCGGTAATGTAGTTTCATCGGTATTCAGGGGCTGCGTAGACGCCTCGTTGAGAACCGGAGAACCGGTAGTCGGCCTAAGCATGGTCTCAGTACTCGGTGCGGACCTCGGATGTCGGTCCTTATCTTTGCATCTTTTGCTCAAAACTGGTGTCGGTGTATCCGACGACATGATATAATTACATTTTTTGCCAAAATAATGAAGGGTGAACTCTACCCGGCGCTTAATAGTGCGCTTGTTGAATCTAGCACAAAAAAGGCAGGCCGAGACGTCGTGGTCTGGGCCTAAGCAAGGTATACAGAAAGAGTGGAAATCCTTATGTGGTATTTGCTTCCCACAAGAAATGCAATTATTAACTTTGTCTGACATCGGTCTGAGGCAAGAAAAGTTTCCCCAACGGGGTACTTAGCTTTAAAGAAGACTTCGGCTGAAATACTTTCGTAAATCTCAGGAGCTGGCCGACTGGCACTTGCTAACTGCTTCTGCTTCGGGCACCATGCGGCAAGAAAGACTGAAGAAAATGGCGTCGGCTGCCTCTTTTATACCCCTGCCGCACTGACGTCAGGGAAGAAGCGATGACAACCGACGCCAGACCTAGACTTTGGAATTCGGCCGACCGAGGACCCGCCTGACGGCAGGATAACCCATCTGTAATGACTGCAGCTGCATGCACGATGAACATCTGTTGCCATTGTTCTTTTTAGAATAAATACAGGGGTCCAGCAGCTAATATTCCCCTTATGTGATGAGCAATTGAAGAATTTAGTAATTTTGCTGCTGGATCCCTCTATTTCCTATACCGACCTGCTGTTAGAAGAGGTCCGTGAAACAGCGAACTATTCCAGCCAACCCACCAGTTTCACGAGTGTTTGATCTGCAGGTGAGTTGTTTTTTGCAGGAGGCAATGACTAAATTTAAAAGTATGTGATGGATAAGGTATAGGAGAGAAAGAAGAGTGCATGCGTGTGAATGCAGCAGTGAATGCGTGAAGGTATGACAGAGGTACTATTCTACATCTACAATAATGCCGATAGTAGTAGTTAAAGGTTAAATCACATATTCAACTCCTACAACAAATCAAAGGTTATGTCTCATTCCCCCACAACTCCCCCCCCCAAGCAAGTTTTTTCTTTCTCTATTACCTTTTAGTCTAAGGCAGCAAGGAGGGTAGTGTCTTAAACCAAAACCGAGGTTGCCACAGTTTATGTGCAACAACTGAGAAGCTAGCAATTGATCTCAAACATTCTTTTAACCAGCAATTTATTGATAAAAGTCAGGTTAAGAGTCATTGTTCGTAACTTCAAACCCAAGCACGTGAGAAAATGAAGCTTTATACATCAGAAAACACAATATTTATTTATACTGCCTTTATTTGTGTCTTGCATGTAATCTGTGGACTAGGGAGGTGGAGTGTACTTCCCGCTCTATTTAATTGAGAAACTTCCTGTGATTCTGATGATGTCTGTTTAATGCATAAAGAGGTAAACCACGGTTTTATTGTGTTTTGTTGATACATTTTTTGTGGTGAGCATCTTCCTGACTACTGCTTGCCGGAGTGTTTTGCTTATTGTTTAAAACCTTGGGCACCTCTGCTGTGTTAGAAATTCCAGTACTTTTCCGTTAACGGTGCAACAGCTTGTTTGCCCTCGCTAATGGTTTTGTTGTACGAAAGTTAGCTTTTTTTGAGATTTGTCCCAGAGTGGTTGACGGCAATGATACGGGGTGTAGCCAGTGGAAGGGGGTGCCTAACAGAGGTGAGTGGGACGGTAGTACATGCTCGGAGCCTAAAGGATTCTGAGGTCTAATTCTGGCCGGCCTTGAAGATTTTGCAGAATGACTTGTAATAACAATGTTAAAGTGTCTACACATGAAGACAGTATTCAGATAAGTAAAACAGTTTGGTGGCAGAGAAAGTGAATACAACAGGTTAAATTATCTAATTTGGGTACAGCCATGATGGGGAAAATCCAGCAATATATGGAAGTTATTATAAAAGTACATGGTCATGTTGTCATAATCCGGATTAATCGTACGGTTTTATTTTAATGTAGATTTTGCTTGTCCTTCTCCGTCTGAAACAAGTTAACACATTTTTTCCAGATTTGACACGTGTGCAGAGAATGAATATGGCTTGCAGGAAGTAATTTAGTATTCCTTATCAGCATGTCACCATCTTCTAAGCTTCAATACTTTATAAGTGCAATGCGCTATTATGTGAGAGGTTGTTTGCTATAACTGAAATATGCTATTATGTGAACGGTTGTTCGCTATAAGTGAAATATGCTGTTATGTGAGAGGTTGTTCACGGTTTTCCTTCCAGCCTTTGAAATGTTCAAATATGGCATCAGATCAAAATGAATCTTACTGACATATAATTGAGACAACTAATTTTACAAAAAAATTGCAAGGTGAGTCTCTATAGTAATTGTTTTTCTTTTGCAATCACAATCTTGATTAAATACTAGGAGGACTAGATGAAATCACCATATAGATACTACTTAGACTTACTTTTGTATTATATTAATGGATTAAACCAAGCAGACAGACAAGATGAAAGTACACTTTTGAAAACTGTGTCTGATTTCAATATTTATATCAAGTAGGTAAACAAGATGCATCAATACATTAGAAAAGGGTATACATTTCAATATTTATAGCAAGGGTTCTTAGAAATGTAATATGGTATAATGAATGTGCAAGTCAGGACCCCTCTCCTGCTTCTTGGAATTTAATGCTCTTGACTACTGTCATCACTGCATGGTTTTCCGCATGTTAAGTTGCATGCAAGGTTTACACAGGAGACACAACCAGACTCCTTTAGAAAAACTCCGTCACCCTTGCATCTCTGATTTGAAAGAGCACTGCCTATCTAATAGCAGTACTAACCGTGTCTTCATGAGGTATTCTATTGCAATATAAGGGGCATTTGTCTCACAAATTGCTATCATGGCTAAACATTTAATATTTAGTATTACCTTGCTCAGCCCCTTACAAAATGTATACTGTACAGATTTTTTTAAAGTTAATTTTCTTCTTATTTTCTGGCAATAATTAGGACATACAGCAGCAAGTGATTTTAGGCATAAGAAGTCACTTCAAAAGATTAGAACTATAGCTGGTCTACAGTACTGTTTTGCTAGATGTTAGGTAGATTAGCTATTTGAGTAGCTAATCCTGAAAATAGTCACTTTTATTTTTTGTTGGTAGCTTTGACAAAATCTGATACTAAAATGGAAACATAACACTGAATTGTGATTACTTGGTGTTATTCAGAATTCTGAGTGACAATATGCCAACGTCAGATGGAATTAGAACGCCTTAGTTTGTATTGTAGTAGCTTAACAAAAGGTACATTAATGCACTTCATCCTCTGTCTAGTTTTTCCATTTATTATTTTTCTGCATACTTTGCAAACAATTCACTATTAGTTTTAGATCTTAGCCTACTTCGTAGCTCAGACAAGGAGCATTATGGAATTTGGTCAGTGCCTTATGTTTGTCAGATGTGCAGAAACAGCTTGTTTGAAAATTAAATATTCATCCTTGAAGAGGTACAGTATATGCCCCCTGCAATATACATTGTCTATCCTTGTGGTGGAATTAACACAGCAGTGCTGGTGTGTGTTCTGGAGGGCTGACTGTTACCCATGTCTGGAAGGGTGGGCATTAATAATACATACTGGGTTGGTTATACTGCACAATTACTTTTATATAAGAATCCATTTGGAAACAGACTCACTCATTAGTTCCTTTTAGTACAACTTAGTCCACATGGTGGCTCCATCATAAATGAAAATATAAAGATTTTTTTAAACAACTTGTACCATGATATGAATATGATTATATACATATCACTGTTCTCTTACATGTCTTTAATGAAGGTCTGTTAGCTGGATTTATTACTTATAGAAATAATATATACTGTAAGTTTAGATCATAAGGGACTACAATTTTTCTTGTGATGTAGAAAATTAGATTGTTCTGTCTGCATTCCTTTGATACTGCGGTGTAGAAGATTTTCTTTTGGTATAAGGTTTATTATGTGCTTGCTCTCTGTATTTCAATAAAATTCCCCAATCCATGACTTGGTGACACAACACTTAAATGTTCATGGTTTTCATGCAAAACTTGGGTCTGACTTTTTTGTTGTCAGAATGTTGGCATTGCTCAACCACATATTTTGGACGATATTTCTGCCTTTTGAAGTTCTGTGTTATTGTAACCAGAGGGATGGTTAGGATGAGAACATGACTTACTACTTTTTTTAATTCATTCGCAGATGGATCAGCCAGATAAGGTTGAGATTTTGTCTAGGTTTATTGCATTTCTCATTATACCCAGCAGTAAAGGTGATTACTTGCTGACTACTACCAACATGGAGCAATGTTATATTCTGGGAAATGTTCTTGCCTTTGTCAGTCCAGGGCCGGCCTTAGCTGAAACGGCGCCCTAGGTGAAGCACTGCTCTGGCGCCCCTTAAGCCCCACCCACACTGAACACAAGGAACACCCCTATTTGAGCCACACCCACAGTAAGGTCACTCCCACAAAACACTCCAGTTCTTCCCATGTTTAAATGCATGAAAATCCAAGTCATACTGTAAGACATCTTGTAGTTTGACTGCAATTGAAGGCTGAATATCCTTAAACCTGGTTGATCTTTTGCTTGTGTAGTGTTCATCTGCAGTCATGAGACAGTATTAACTTTTTTTGCAATGTGCATTGATGTTTGTGTAGAAGTTCTCATTTGGTCTAGTGCAGCAGCAACTCTACATTTTTACTATATACCCTGATGTGCTTCATGCTCTTCACAGGTCATAGGTCTTCACAGGTCAGCAATCAAGTCTACATACTTCAGACAGCTACATATTGTGATGTGGTGGTGCTGCAGCTGTATGCTGACCCAGAGGCCAAAAAGGAAAGCAGTGTTACTACAGTCAGTGATGTCTTGATCTTTGCATACAACTTAAGACTAAGCAGATTTCAGAATTGTATTGGCAGTGTTTATCCATTAAGGGTTGCAGATGGATATGGGACCTTTAAATTCAGTTTTAAACAGCAGTGTACTACTTTCAGCCATCAGGTCAACGCAAGTAATTTGAAGACATATTTAAGACGAGAGACATCGATAGTGTCAAATGATTTATTCCATTACTTGTCAAGTACATTTTTATATGCAATCTTTGACAGTAAAATTTTGCATTTGTACAAATTGTCAGGTCTGGTTGACCAATTTGAAAACAGGTTTCAGTTGGCACAATTAATGCTAGAGACATTGAAACAAGTCAGATTTTATTTCATTGCTGGCTACTAGACATTTACTTTATACAGTTCATAAATTTGTCAGATGACTTTATTGCATTGCGCTCCCATTACATGTACAGTTCAATATGCAATGTTTGACACTTGTAAACTGCCAGGTGCACTTGAATTGTCACTTCATGTGAAAGACATTGGAAATTGTCATTTAATTATTCCTTTGCTGGCTACCAGATGAACATTTCCAACTGCAGTCTTCAATAAAAAGTGTTTCACTGCATAAACTGTCCAGTCTGCTTGATTTAAAACAGCCTAAGCTGCAAGAGATGTCCTGCCAAGAATATGACCAGTTGGCCAGATTCAAAAGCTTTAGGGCTCCTTTCATGCATCCTAGCCACTGCACAGCTTGAGGCAGTCAGTATAAATTCAGTGGTGACAGCACCAATAGCTCAGAGCTTTCTTGTCTCAGAAGAGGGAGGCTAAAACCTTGCCAGATAGGGGTAAATGGATACAATCCCACACCCTGTATGTACAGAACTGTACTATGTTCATCATTAGATCACTGTTGCAAAAGCCTAAACTATAAAGGACAACTACCAGAACTTAGAAAAAAGGGAGGAAGAATAAGGATCACAGTCCTGGAACCCCTAGGGAGGACAGTTCTAGCATGGCCTTCTCTGGACCTACAAAACAAGAATCCAGTTTGTAGTGCTTGGTAAAGCTGTGCACTTAAGACCAAGATGCTGGCTCTAAAATTTTTTCTATGGTCCACCCTTTTCCAGAAGACCACAGAAGTAACCACAGCCATGACAAAAATGCCCCTGCCCCAGAGTTTGACCCTGCCTGCAATTGTCTACTCATGGTTAGTGTTGCTAAAGGAAAATGCATGAGACAACATTTAGAAACAAGTTGCCCCTTAACTCTAACTTTCAAAGGAAATAAACTGTTAATCAGAGTTCACAAAGGTTTTTGACCCTTTAATGTAGTATCTGAGTTGCCTGTGGATATCTATAGTTATATTATATTCTCCTTTATTTTTGGATATTGAAATAAAACAGGGAGATGGGTGCTCTATCTCTAAGAAAACTCTGGGACCACTTTAGGTGGAAAAGGATTTTTGTTCAAGATTAAGGTTGACTGTAATAATTGCTTGTACTTCAGATACTGTCAAACTAAAAATAAACAAACAAACCAGCAGAAGTCAGGAGTGTCACAAATACCAGAAGTAATAAAATGCACTTTAAGGCAATTCCAAATGGCAAACGCTAAAGCAACCACAACACAACATAATTTCATCTCTTGGCTTAAGTAATCAGTGCACTCATGTAACACTCATTCGCTGCACACAGCTTTAATCAAAATCTGCCATTTTATCCTAGTAGAAGAACAGGGAATGCAATTTGAACTGGTTACCAGTCAATAACAGAATCATTCTACTTTCAGCCTCTCAATGTTTGACTAATTAAAATGGATTATGATCCACTGCTTGAATGAAAATAACCATTAAAGATTAGATGCATTAATTCTGGGTTTAGGATCATGTGGGCATTAAGCCTTAAAAAGACTTCACATAGTCTCACAGCATGACAGAAAACCTTTTCCAAAAGCTCTTTGCTATGCTGACATCAAATTTTATCTGAAATGCACAGTATTCAAAATGCTAATTTTTCAGACTAAAGAAAAAATAACCACTACATAGGACTGCAAATTCTTCATTGAAAATTGCTGAAGTCCTGATAGAGAAAACAAATTTCCTAGGATGAGCAGACAACCCAGGTAACAGAGAAGCCAACAGGGCAGGGTGACAGCAAATCACCAACCTGGTGAGATGAAAGCAGTCTGACCTGCTGGACTGAGAGGTATGCAGCATATACATGTGGGTTGGGAAACGTGAGCTTATCTTTGTTATGCTAAACTGTTTGGTCACGTTTAGAAACGTGCACACTTAGACACACAGATATGGCATGGCCCCGTATCAGAGTGCTCATATCAGTCACTGGGGGGGTGTTAAAGCCAAAAATGAATCCTGATGGCTACCTGAATGAAATATAAACACACACTACACAAAATTGATTTTCTATGATTCTCTGATTTTCAATGCCTGCAGGTTGAAAGGTATGGGAAAGTTGTAATCTCTATATTAATGGTTATTTAACCCTTATGCAGGAATCATAAATTATAAAATTATGAAAATATGCTTCAAAGTAAACTATGCCTAGCATATAGTTCTCTTCATAATTATGTGTTTCAGCTTTTACTAAATTTTGAATTGATTAATTAATTCATCACTGTCTACAGGAAGAGATTAAACTTTTATTATCTTGTGCATTTCCTTGGGAGAGTTGCAGGAGTAGCCACAGTGAGATTTGTAACACACTGCTGACCCTGGAAGCCATGGATAGAGGTGGACAGAGCAGCACCAGTAATTTAAGCGAGCAAGAAGGAAGGGTTTCTTCACAGAGAAGATGGTGATTTTGTTATGGCAGTCATCTGCTTTAATAATAAGGCACAATTCAAGAGGATTTTTATCATGCATATATGATGCTTCCTCTTAAGTGGGCCAAATGCAAAATTAAATTATTATTCTAACCTCAAGTACATATAACTAACTGACACATCTCTCATCATGCAGACATTGAAAACAGGAGCAAAAGTCCTTGAAAAGAAGATAAAATATGGACATTTAATTAGCATAAAATATGAATGCCGTCTAACACAATTCTCTGTGCTTCCAGTACAAACGTAGATGCTACTCGCAAATATATTTTTAAAAAACAAAATATCAAAAATGATAGAAACATACAAGCACATTATCAAAGATGCAATGCAAAATCTGTAGACTTTAATGAACTGGATGGCAAAATTCTACCACACAAGGTCATCAAATCTACTAAAATTAAAAACTAAAAGTAAAAGTTCACATGCTCCACAAGCAAACCAAAGCATAGAGAAACCCACCCCAAAAGCGCCCACATTCTTGTTATGTGACTACAGGCTTATATACATCCATGATATGTTATCAAATCTACTAAAATTAAAAACTAAAGTAAAAGTTCACACGCTCCACAAACAAACCAAAGCATAGAGAAACCCACCCCAAAAGCGCACACCCAAAGCAATCCCCAAACCCAAAGCCATGCTTGATTCTAAGCACAAAAGTAAAATGTATTTAAAAAATAAAACATGGACTGAATTTCCCTTCCATTTCAAACACACACTACACAAAATGCTTGTCTGTTTGCTTCGTTCTAATAAACGCGTCCCAGTGCTACTGTGCTTCCTTGAAATCACATCTCAGAAATATAAACACACACACTATTCCTTCACATCTCAGAAATAAACACACACACACACACACACACACACACACACACACACACACACACACACACTATAAAAAATTACATTTCATCAATAACCCCCGGACCCCATCTCTCGAGTCACTTACCTCCTAGCCTCCGGTGTAAAAGTTGTAAAAAAACATAAAACGCCAAAAACACGCTCCGTTCGGTTTGTAGTACTCCACATGGAAGAACGACGCTGACTCACGTCCACAGATTCTGAGAACTGCAATCGCCTAGCCAATAGGTACACCCGACTCCCAATGAAGGAAGGAAGAAGAGGTAGCTCTTTATATATGCTCAAATGGCTTAGTGGCAGTGATGTCAGTGGTGCAAAATCATCACTGATAGGCCGATGCAGCCACTCACATCACATTAAGTTTAAGCACAAACTTAGGGTGGGGGCTGTCTGTGCTACTGTGGATAGGATGGAAAACAAGTTTGTGCTTAAGTTGAAGTGGGGGAGGGTGCATTTCTAGCCTGTATGGGCGTCGCGCGTCGGTGACTGACATTTGAAAAATAAATTTGTTGTTGTCTTTTCAGCTTTCCCGGTTAGCGTTACTTCATAGCAGAATTGCGCCGTAGGCGGTCGCCTAGTTCGCCTATGCCTAAGGCCGGCCATGTGTCAGTCATGTGTAGAATTTAGGCGGGGGAAGGGCTAAGAGTTGTACTGTTTTCCTTCAATTGCTCAAGTATTCTCCTTACCGATAACGAGTCTCTGTTACATAACAGCTGCACAAGGTAATATAATGAATGCCTACCCAACAAGTTGTGTGTAGAAATTATCACCTGTGTCTGAGCATGCATATCTTTGCACGAATGAAATGCAGGTCACTATCACATTAGCAAGAAGTTACAATATAGCACTGACTCGTCACTTTTCAGCTGAAACTGTCAGCAGATGTCACGGTTTTTCACATGAGTAGAAGTCGTTATCACATTGATGAATGCACAAGCCAGATTGTATTTTTTCTCTGCTTGGAGTCATTGCAAGCCAACCCCTACCCCTCATTCATCAACTACTTACACTGTGAAACCTTTTTTAGGCAAGGTTCAAAGGATAAAACCACCACCGTAACAGATACAAGCATGCAAAATCTGAAGGTAATGCTAGAAGTCCAAACCTCAAAATGCACTCTCGAGGCACTCCTAAAAATGGAGAACATCGATATCTGTGCAGTAGCTGAGACCTGGTTAAAGGATCCAGAGACCACCCCTGCAATACCAGGCTACAACTCTTACCACGCTTTTAGGTCACAAAACCAAGACCGAAACACTAAAGGTGGAGGAGTGTCCAAATTCACCAAGGATATTTATACCTCCAGGCTAGTTGCCCAACACAATGCATCTGAAATTATCCAGGTGCAACTAACATTAGGTAAGACTGCAATCCAAATTGTAGCTTGCTACAGATCCCCCACCATGCCCCAAGATTCTCACTACACCTTTTTAAACATACTGGAAAATATTAAGATACAACCAAACACCCTAATACTGGGTGATTTCAACTACCCTGCCAACTCCTTTTCCCAACGGTTCTTGGAATTCATAAATTCCAATGTCCTGGATCAACTAATCTATTGTCCCACCAGGGGCTCCAATATCCTAGACCTGGTCATTACCAACATGGGAGATAGATGCTCCACACCAGTGGTCACCCCCTCATTGGTCAGGTCTGACCATAAGCAAATCACCCTGGACATCCACATCCCACCCACACACCCCCCCCCCAGTAAGGAAAACTCCTTAAAAAAATTCTCCAAAGCCAACTTCATGCTACTGAAGTCAGAAGTGACAAACTTCACAACACCCAAGCAGACAGGATCTGAAAGTTAGACTGCAGAATCCTACACTAAGGGAATGTTTGAGCACATCCACTTGTGCATAAATCGTGCCATCCCAAATAAAAACAAGATGCTCTTCTCCAAAAAAAGGAAGCCAATCTGGTGGTCCCCTGCTATAAACAGAAGGAAGAAACTGTTGCAGAAAAGAGGAAAATCCCAGGACGCAAAAAACTCCCTCACCAGCCTCAGTAAGAAGCTGAGATCCCTCATAAAATCCTCAAAAGCTAGTTACGAAAATAAAATTGCCAAAGATTCCAAAGACAACCACAAGACATTCTATAGTTATATCAAGAATCTAACTGGCAATGCTCAGATCTGCTCTGAGCTACAATGGCATTAAATATACTGATCCCAAGGATATTGCCAATATCCTGGCAGATCGATTTAGTGCCAACTTCACCCCCCTCTCACCCTCTAAAGGGCCCACCTCAATAGCAAAAGATTGCCAAATTCCAGTAATCACGGCCACAAAGGTAGAAACCGCACTCTCCAAAGCTAAGAATGCAGCGTCAATGGGACCAGATGACATCCTAGGCTGTGTACTACATGAACTATAAAATGACCTGGCACCTCACACAAGTGTCATGTTTAATCATAGCCTCGCCTCAGGCTTCGTGCCAACTGAGTGGCACACAGCTACAGATATCCCACTCCACAAGGGGGGATCCGCCTTGGATCCCAGGAACTATAGTCCCATCAGTCTGACAAGCCTGATCTGCAAGGGCATGGAACGCATTATTATGGAACTTATAAACAAAGACATTGGCAACATTCAAACACTGGACCCCACCCAGTTTGGGTTTGTGAAGGGCCAATCTTGTCTCCTGAATCTGATTGAAATCTTCAAATCAGTCTCCAGAGCTGTGGACGAGGGTAAGGTGGACCACACAGCCTATCTGGACCTCGCCACGGCTTTCGACACCATCCCCCACTCTGGAATCATAGACTAAGCTGGGCATAAATCCCTACATCACTCGATGGGTTGTCAACTGGCTTACTGACAGAACCCAGACTGTAAAAAGTAGCAGACACCAAATCCAGCTCAAGACAAGTAACAAGTGAGTACCTCAGGGTTCAGTCCTGGGACAACTCTTGTTTGGCATCTACTTCTCTGAAGTACAGGCCAACACTAGGGGACTCTGGCTAACAAGGTTCACAGATGACTGCAAACTGGGAGTCATTATTGAATCCCCAAATGATGTGGATATTCTTCAAAAGGTCCTTACAGAAACAGATGCTTGGTGCCAGAGCCTTGGGTTCAAGCTGAATGCCAAGAAATGTACAGTTATCCACTTTAGAAAAAAACATGTACCCATGAACTATTACATAGGTGGGA
>NC_056747.1:1196724023-1196739179 GCF_019279795.1 Protopterus annectens | reverse complement strand
AAATAGCCATTGAAACTTTTTTAAAAAAACCTATTCCCCAAGGCCTTTTCTGGAATTTCTATTTAACTGTAGCCTCCAAACAGGCTTCATACCTCATGAATGGAGAACAGTACGATGTCCTTCATGGATGCATCTGCAGTCATAACAAGTGGGTTGTCCTGTCGTCAGGCAGCCCTGCAGTCGGCCGGATTCCAAAGTCCGGTCCGCTTCGCTGATGTCGCACTTCCACCCGACGCCATCTCTGTTGGTCTTCGGTATAAAAGCATCAGCCGACGCCATTTTCCTCAGTCTTTCTTGCCGCGGCTCAAGCAGAAGCTGTTCGCAAGTGCCGGTCGGTCGGATCCAGAGATTACTTCTACCGAATACTATCAAGACTTCTAAAGCTAAGTACCCGCTGGGGACTCTTTCTTGCCTCAGCCGATGTCAGAAAAGTTAACAATTGTTTAACCTGTGGGAAACAAATACCTCATAAAGATTTCCACTCTTACTGTCTGCCTTGTTTAGGCCCAGCCCACGACGAGCAGCCTGTTCGCCTGTGCTCTTTCAACCGACGAACGCTTAGGCCGGTCGGAGTTTGCAGAACAGTTTTTCGGTTCTGATTTTGCGTACATTATGCCGTCGGGTCCTCCGACTACCCCCAAAAAACGCAAAGATAAAGACCGACACTCGCGGTCCGCTGGGTTTCGCCGAAACCACAGTAAAGCAAACCACGAGTGTCTCGGTTTCGGCCGAACCGGAGAAAACTGCTCAAAGTACAGCTGAACCTATTCTTACAACTGAGGCCCCTGCTACAACTCTTGAATCGACCTCAGAAATTTTACCCACTACGGTGGTTGACTTATCAGACACCATTCCCTTGGATGTCACTACCCTGGTGCAGCACGGTGCTGCTAGGGCCTCCAGCTGCCATGTCCATTAAGGCTCTTCGCCAGGGCTAAAGCAGCCAAGACTACTAAAACAGTGCCTGTTAAACCCGCCACATCCAGGCCCTCTTCTAGTTCCCAAATGCTTTTGGCAGAAGACTTAATTTCTTTAATTAGAGGATCTCAATCTCACCCAGACAGGGCCTCTCAGCCCCCAGAGAAGAGACCCAGGGCAGAGCCCCCTGAGCCAGTGTCTTCTGATGATTCTGCTGATGAATCAGACATAACTGACCAGCCTGAGGCTCCCTTCTCCAATTTTGAAGATTCTGATGCTGAAGAATCCATTCCAGCTGCTTCCCACCAGAAGAATTCCTCCTTTGGGGAAACCTTGCATGCCATGGCAGAACAGTTCCAATGGCAGCAACAGGATTTTTCAGACTCCAGAAAAGACTTAGGACCTTTTCTGCACCTCCCACAGCACAGGCCCTTAGCTATACCTCCTGTTCTCTGTGGTGGATGATGCTTTCAATGATGTTTGCTCCGCCTCCAGATTCTTTACCCCTCAGCCCCTGCCAAACCAGACAGATTTTACAGGGTGCCAGATACTCATCACCACCTTTACAAGGCCCTCTTGCAGACCCAGAAACTATATCCCAGGGTCCCAAGGCAGTAGCCACACTACAGCTAAAAACCCTATTCCTTCTGAAAGGGAAGCAAGGTCACTAGACAGATGGGGTAAAAGGTCTACACTTCAGCTACTCTCTCAGCTAGAGCTTTAAACTGTCAGTTTCACATGATACAATACCAAGAGTTTATGCTTGATCAGTTAACTAAAAACTAACCACTGATGAATCTCTTGATAAGAAATATGTATTAGAGATGGTAAATAACATACAACAGGTTAGCAACCATTCCTTAAAATGTGGCTATGATGCACTGGAGGTTTCATTTAGATCAGCCATGACAGGCACAGTGATAAGAAGGCATGCATGGCTAAAGGAACAAGCTTTACCGGATCATGTTAAAGCTAAGTTGCTAGATGCTCCTATGGACAAGACAAGTTTGTTTGGTACACCTGCCCAGCAGGTTATGAAGAAAATGGAAGAAAAGGCAAAATCTGTTCAAACTGTTAAAGATTTCTTGCAGGTTCAACCCCAAGGTTTAGCAGGAACTGGCCTGCCAAAAATTGGTCCTTTCCTGACTCCACAAAATTTCAAAGGGCAGGAATAGACGCTCCAGAGGCAGAAACCAATCCAGAGGAGGTGCCTACAGAGGACTACAGTGGCAAGGTAACAACAGAGGCACAGACACAGCCACTGCCACTACATCAGCACAACCACAGTGACTTATCCTAAACCGCCTACCAGGGAACAAATAGCAGCTCCTCTAGGCGGAAAGTTAACCTTATTTTCAAAGAACTGGCACTACATAACAAAAGACAAGTGGATTTTACAAACCATAGATCAAGGTTACCGTTTCACTTCCACACTTTACCAGTCAAAAGAGGAATGCCAAATCTACCTCCAAATCAAAAACAGAGGCTCTACGCCAGATAATGGAGTTAGCAAACATGAGAGCTGTGGAAAGAGTGCCAACAGCAGAACAAGGAAAGGGGTTCTACTCCAGACTATTCCTAGTTCCAAGAAAGGAAAAAGTTGGAGACCAATTCTAATCTGTCCACCTTAAATACATACATCATTGTCCCAAAATTCAAAATGCTGACCCTACAGCAACTTCTTCCCATGCTGGGCAAGGAGTCTTGGCTGGTAACTCTAGATCTCAAGGAGGCATACCTGCACGCCCCCATTCGACCAATCTGCAGAAGATACCTCAGATTTCTTGCAGGATCAGAGCACTATCAATTCTCAGCATTGCCCTTTGGCTTATCTACTGCGCCCAGAGTATTCACAAAATGCCTGGCATCAGTAATCGCCCATTGCAGACTACAGGAATTCAAATTTACCCATACCTGGACGACTGCCTGCTACAAGGGACAACAAAAGCAAGCTGACAACAGATTTACAAAGGGTCATTTACTTGCTACAAGGACTGGGATACACAGTCAATTTACAAAAAGTCAAGGCTGATACCATCCCAAACAAGGACATTCTTGGGCTGAATTGGACACAGTACAACAAATGGCATTCCTGACTACAGAAAACAAAAAGAACTTCCTCTTTACTTCTTGGCACTAACAAAACTGAACAAGTTAACAGCAAGAAAAGTTCTGCAGGCCTTGGGCTTCATGGCATCATGCATAATCTTGGTCCCATTTGCCAGACTACATATGAGGAAACTACAGTGGTACCTAAAGAATTTATGGTCCCAACACAGACACAGTCTAGAAACAGAAATCCCACTAATTCCATGCTTAAAACAGGAGTTCCTATGGTGGGCTCAGGCATGCCAGTCAAACCCAGGCCTACTCTTTCGAGATGTCAACCAAGCCAGACCATCACAACAGACGCTTCAGACCTAGGATGGGGCCCACATGCTGGACAAATGCAAGGATTGTGGACACAGGATCAACTTCACCTGCACATCAATCTAAAAGAAATGCTGGCAGAAAAACTGGCAATCCAAAAGTTCAAACCATTTCTCAAAGAGGGCCAGTTGATGATAAGGACAGACAACACCACAGTCATGTGGTACATCAACAAACAGGGAGGCACCTATTCATACCCCTATGCAGAATGACCTTGGAGCTGTGGACCCTGGCACTCAGCTACAACATTCAGTTACAGGCAATATTTGTACCGGGAAAGACAATACTCTAGCAGACATATTAAGCAGAACCACTTCGATGCCCACGAATGGAAGCTGCACCTGACATCTTCAAGACCATCTCAAGAAATGGGGAATGCCACAGATAGACCTATTCGTGATCACCTCTCAATCACCAGCTCAAAAATTCTGCACAAGGACATTCCACCCACTAGCATGGAAAGTGGACTCACTCTCCTTCAACTGGAAAGGCCTAACAGCATATGCATTCCCACCTCTTCCTTTGATACACAAGGTACTACTAAAAATCAAGGAAGAACGCCCAAGGATAATCCTGATAGCTCCAAACTGGCCAAGACAACACTGGTACCCACTACTGAAGAGCATGTCTCGAACAATATGTGGCCAATACCCCTGATGCCTTTGATGTTAACTCAGAACAACTACAGCATCATACATCCAAACCTAAAAACGCTGCAACTGACTGCATGGAACATCACATAGCAGCAGCTAATCCAGAACTTTCCCAAAGAGTTAAAGACATTATTCTTGAAGCACGCAGACCTTCAACAAGAAGGAACTATGCTGGAAAATGGAAAAGGTTTGTCATTTGGAGCACGGAAAGAGGAAAAGATGTGTCAAACAGAGATATACCTAACATACTGGAGTATCTGGCCTAACTTCTTCATTCAGGCCTGTCCTACTCCTCCATCAAGATACATGCATCAGCTATTTCAGCAGAATACAGCTTTGATCCACCTGTTTTTTTCGACCCTTTGCTCAGGCAGTTCCTCAGAGGAATCAAGAATGTAAAACCTCCAAGGAAACCACCATTACCAGCTTGGGATTTAAACTTTGTGCTAGAAAAGTTGACACTATCACCCTTTGAACCAGCAGCAACAGCAGACCTACAACACCTGTCATGGAAAACTGCTTTCCTACTGGCAATTACTTCAGCAAGGAGGGTTTCAGAACTACAGGCCTTAATGGCAGTGCAACCCTTCCTAATCTTCCACCAAGATAGAGTGTCCATGAGGACTAATCCTACATTTATGCCCAAGGTGGTATCCAGAGTGTCTTTAAACCAGGCAATCCACCTACCTACCTTCTTTCCCAACCCACAAAACAGAGGGGAAAGAATACTGCATACCTTGATGTACATAGACAGCTACGCTTACTATTTGACAGAACAAAAAATAGCAGAAAGACTGACCAACTTTTTGTAGCCTATGCAACAGGAAGGGAAGGAAAAGCTATTTCCAAACAGACAATCTCCAAATGGATAGGAAATTGCATACGATACTGTTACTCCTTCCATGGAAAACCAATTCCACAGAACATAAGACCTCATTCTACAAGGGCAACAGCCACTACCACAGCCTTCTTACGAGGAGTGGCAACCAAAGACATTATTGAGGCGGCTACTTGGACCTCCTCGGCATACATTTGACAAGCATTATAATTTGCCTCTATATTCCAGATCCCGAGCAGGGTTTGCCACTGCTGTACTGCAAGGGATCCTAAACACACCATAATCTACTTTTATCCTCCTCCCTAGTTGGCTATGGTATTCTACCCATTGTTATGACTGCAGATGCATCCATGAAGGACATAGTACAGTTCTGTACCTACCATAAATGTAGATGTCCGAACTGGATAGCATCTGCAGTCAGGATTACCCTCCCTCCTTCCTCTGTGGTACTCCTAGGGTGTTTACCCTCCTAATAGCTAGCTGTTGGGGAGTCTTTATGGTGTATTTGTTTGTATATATGTACATATATGCTTATTGTTGTGTTTACCTCTATCTATTTGGAAACATTGGCATCTATCCAAATTTTAGCCTGCAAGAGGGCTACTGGCATCTGGGGCAAGAAACACTGAGGAAAATGGCCGGCTGATGCTTTTATACCCGAAGACCAACAGAGATGACGTCGGGTGGAGTGCGACATCAGCCGAAGCCGGACCCGGACTTTGGAATCCGGCCGACTGCAGGGCTGCCTGACGACAGGACAACCCACTTGTTATGACTGCAGATGCTATCCAGTTCGGACATCTACATTTATGGTAGGTACAAAACTGTACTTTATGTCTCTGCACAGAGGTGAACCATCTACAGACTCTGGAAACTACAAACTCACAAGTCTCGCTAGTAACATACGCAAAGCCATGGAAAGAATTGTCATGGAAATGATGAATAATGACATAGAAAACCTCCAGACACTGGACCCAACCCAGTTTGGTTTCATTAAGGGCAGGTCATGCCTACTCAGCCTGGTAAACTTCTTTGAGAATGTCACCAAAGCAATGGATGAGGGCAAAATAATTCACACTGCCTACCTTGACCTGGTGACATTTGACACAATCCCCCACTGGGACATTGTTGATAAACTTAAGAGGCTAGGTACAAACCCTTATGTCACCCGGTAGATGACCAGCTAGCTCACAGACAGGACCCAAGAAGTTAGAATTGGGGAGATCACAAGTGGAGTCCCTCAGGGTTCAGTCCTGGGACTTTTTTGGCAATTTACTTCTCTGAAGTCAAGGCCAATGTCAGTGGTCTCTGGCTGACTAAATTTGTCATTGAATCCCACACTGACAAAAATGTTCTCCAGGAAGGGCTAATACAGCCAGACAACTGGTATCAGAGACGTGGACTAAAACTTAAATGCCAAGAAATGCACAATAGTATCCTTTGAGAACTCATCCTCCCCTGGAAACTGTCATACCACCTTAGACCTTAACACAACTGTACCTTTCACCTCGCTTAAGTACCACCTCAAACCTTCATACACATCGTCTACTCTAACTCGCCTTTATACCCATACCTCTCCCCTCTCTCTCATCCTTACTCTCTCAACTCTTCCTCAGATAATTTTTATGCTCAAACTTACTATTCACTCTTGACTACTAAAACTCAATCCTCTGACAGTACCTTTACTGTACATAAAATACTTTAGTAGCAGCAGTTGTCAAAATGCTGTACCTATACCATACACAATGCCTGTTTAAATGAACGTGCTAACAACATGTTTTCCTGCTGTGTGCAAGAAAATATCCTGTAAATAATTTTTTGTCCAACTCCCTTCATTGTGTTTTTTGAATGTATTGAACAAATGGATACATTGCTTCAGCTTGTGATTCAAAACGGTCTGTTCTCAATTGTAAAGCATGTACTTGTTATAATGGCTACTTTGTTGTTGTTTGTAAAATTTGTGGAGCTTTTCTCCAGGCCTCTGCTGAAAAAAGGGTCCAATAATCGGACTAAGCTGGTCAACAGATATGAAATAAATAAATGACAACACACCCCTAAGAGCTGACCCAATAGGCAGGGACTTGGGACACATACAGACAGTAATCTAGCCTTGACCATCACTTGTCTACAGTAGTGAGGAAATTGTTCTATATTGTGCAGTTACAAACAAAGGTATGGCATCTAGGTTTAAATAAGTCATTGTTCCACTGTATTCAGCATTCATCAGACCTGTCATTGAGTACAGTGTCCCATTTGGTATGTACCTAACCAGGCATATCCAACATCTGGAGTGTCCACAGAGGTTCCTCACTAAAAGAATACAGGACGTAAGTAACTTGTCCTATGCAGACCACCTGAAGAACCTATCCCTGTATTTCGTGTCCTACAGACAATTGAGGGGAGATCTATGCCTGGAATACAAGGCATTGTCAGATCCTATTCTTTTGGACCTCCGGCATATCCGCAAAACAAACAGCACCAGAATTACCCATTCTAAAGACTTAAACTGTGTCTGTGATATAAATAGGACCTGTTGGAGAGACAGGTATGTATCCAGAGACTAACCCTTCTCTGGAACAGGCTCCCCATCCATGTGAAGCAGAGTTCCTCCCGAAACCATTCAAGTGTAACTTGGACCATTGGATGGGGAACAGGAAATTCATCCCTGATTTGGCATCTATATGTTTAATGGACGCAGGCAGCCTGTAAATGTTTCATCTCCTAAGCCCCTGCTTACACTTGTCAGTGGTAACAGAACTTGTCAGAGATTTGGGATGCATGGCTAGGCTTAAAAAGGCCCTTGGGGGTCAGCCTAGTACACACCTATGAACAGTAACTGTGATGAAAGGGGGTAACTTATCCAGGAAGATGTAGGATTTTTCAGCCCTCCTTTTTTCAAATTTTCTAAGGGATTCTTTAATTCCTCATCCAGTTTTGGCAAAAAGCAGAATAAACGGTCTCAACAAAGTATAGGTAAACAGACATTTAAGAATAAATGGCAAGAAAGGGGTCATAAAAATAAGCCTCAAACCCCCCAACTTTCATACCTCCACATAACCCTGGACTATCTCCTTGCTAACATACCCCAACATTTAAGCATCCAAGGTCCTGTGGGACAAAACTGGGTTGGGTTGCATATCTAGGTTTATAAAGACCCTGATGGTCATTAGCCTGGTATAAACCTGTAAACATTTCAAAACAAAGGACAGTCTAACAAGTCTGAATGACTGTTCAAGAGACCTTGTGACCCCCCCCCCCCCCATCCTAGCCGCATTTTCCTTACAGAAAGTCTGAAGCGCCATTTTAGTCTTTGGCAACAGTCAAATTAGTTTCAGACAAATAGATACTGAAGAGCATTCATTAAGGTTACAAGTTGGAAGTGGGAGAAATTTCCTCCATTTCTGGGAGTCATTCCTCATCCTCCAGGTCAGACTCTTGTTTACACCAGTTCTTATTCACATGCTGTCCCAAGGAGTGATAGAACCAGTCCCTCCTTCCCAGGTGGGGTGGTAATTTTTATTTGTTTGTTCTTCGTGCCAAAGAAAGAAAATGCTTGGAGACCAGTTCTGGATCTTCCTTTTATGAAGCAGTTTGTGAGAGTGCCCATATTCAAAATGATGTCACTTCACAACCTGTTAACATCCTCTTCCAAGTTTATTGGTGACACTAGGCTTAAAAGATGATGTCCTTCAAGGATGCATCTGCAGTCCTCACATATGGGTTGTCCTGCCTCAGGCAGCCCTTCAGTCGGCCGGATTCCAAAGTCTGGGTTCGGCGTCGGCTGATGTCGCCCTTTTCCCGGCGTCAGAGCGCCTCGGGTATAAAAGCATCAGCCGACGCCATCTTCCCCAGTCTTTCTTGCCGCGTGGTGCCCGAAGCAGAAGCAGTTCGCAAGTGCCGGTCGGCCAGCTCCTGTAACTTCAGCTACCGAAGACTTCAAAAAGCTAAGTACCCCGTTGGGGACTCTTTCTTGCCTCAGCCGATGTCAGATCAGACGCTTAAAGTTAATAATTGCTTGACTTGTGGGAAACAAATACCTCATAAGGATTTCCATTCCTACTGCCTCCCCTGCCTAGGCCCAGACCACGACGTCTCAGCCTGTACTGCCCATGCCTCCTTTAATTGACGCACTCTTAGGCGTCGGTTGGAGTTTGCAGAGGAATTTTTTGGGGCTAGTTTCTCTTATATTATGCCGTCGGAGACTCCGACTTCTCATTTAACTAAAAAACGGAAGGACAAGGAACGACACGCAGACCGTGGTTTCGCTGAAACCACGCCAGGCCTACCTGAGTGTCTCTGTTTCGCTGAAACAAAGTCCTTGGTACTTCCGACCAGAACCGCACAACCGACAACCTCGGCCCCGGAGGCCTCTTCTGGGTCGGTTATAGATTTACCCTCGGAAATCTGTGTTCAGGAAACTACTGACACCATTCCCCTAGACAAAACAACACCAGCATGTGGAGCAGCCAGGCCCCCTGCATCCATGTCCATAAAAGCATTCACTAGGGCTAAAGCTGCTAAACAACAAAAATCTCTGCCTCCCAAGACTATTCCTCAGGGATCCACTACAGGTTCACAGATAGTAAGTTTGGCTGAGGACCTTATTTCCTTAATTAGGGGCTCTCAGCCTCACCCGGACAGGGGCTCTCAACCTCCTCTAGACAAAAGGCCCAGGGTTGAGCCCGCTGATCCACAGTCCTCTGATGGCTCTGCTCTATCGGACTACCAGGAGGAGGCCTTTACAGCCTACGAGGATTCTGATGCAGAGGAATCTATTCCCTCTGCCTCCCCTCCTGAAGAGCTGTCCTTTGGGGAGACCCTTCACTCCATGAGAGAGCATTTCCAATGGCAGGGCCAGGAATTCTCCGATTCCAGGAAGAGATTAAGGACTTTTCTTCATTTACCTCAGCATAGGCCCTTGGCTATTCCTCCTGTTTTAAGTGTCATTGATGATGTGTATTCAGAGTCTAGCATTACCCCTGACACCCTTCCTCTGGCTCCTGTTAAACCCGATAGGTACTACAGGGTCCCGGACTCGCATCATTTCCTTTACAAGGCCCACTCTGCTGACCCAGAAACTATTTCCCAGGGTCCTAAAGGGGTTGCAGCTGCCACTACTAAAAATCCACTCCCCTCTGAAAGGGAGTCCAGGGCTTTAGAGAGATGGGGTAAAAAAGTGTATACTTCTTCCACTCTGTCTATGAGGGCTTTAAATTGTCAATTTCATATGATACAGTACCAAGAGTATTTGTTGGATGAATTGCAGAAAAAACTGTCTTCACCTGAACCCCTAGATCGCAAGTCACTTCAGGATCTGGTACATAACTCACAACAGGTTAGCAACCATTTCTTGCAGTGTGGTTATGATGCATTGGAAGCTTCATGTAGGTCAGCAATGACAGGTGCAGTCATAATGACATGCTTGGCTGAAGGAACAATCTCTGCCAGATCATGTTAAGGCTAAGCTTCTGGATGCTCCACTGGAAAAGCAAAAGTTATTTGGCTCCACTGCTCAGGAGGTCTTAAAATATTTTGAGGAAAAGGCTAAATCTGTACAAACAGCCAAGGATTTCCTCCAGGTCCAGCCACCAAGATTCAGCAGAAATTGGCCTTCTAAGAATTGGTCCTTTCCAGAAGAGAGATTTCAGAGAGGCAAGAACAGGCGTGCCAGAGGTAGAGGGCAAGCTAGAGGCTCCTACAGAGGACGTCAATGGCAGCCTCCTAACCAGAGAGGTAGTGCAGGACCAACAGCTGCTGCACAAGGACAGACTCAATGACTTCACCTTGACCCCGCTGACCAGGGCTCAATTAGAAGCACCTTTGGGCGGAAAGCTATCTTTATTCTCAAGAAATTGGCACAGTATTACAAGGGACAAATGGACATTGCAAATAATAGACAAAGGATACAGGTTCCATTTCCATACATTACCAGAAAGAAAAGGTATGCCAAATCTGCCACCGAATCAAAGGACAGAGGCTTTAGAACAAATTGCCAACCTATTGCAAATGAAAGCTATAGAAAAGGTTCCTCTCGTAGAACAAGGCCAAGGATTTTATTCCAGACTATTCCTTGTCCCAAGAAAAGAAAAACAATGGAGGCCTATTCCCGACTTGTCCGCACTGAACACTTATCTCATTGTGCCAAAATTCAAAATGCTGACCTTACAGCAACTCCTTCCCATGCTGGGCAAGGGGTCTTGGCTGGTAACTCTAGACCTCAAGGAGGCATACCTGCATGTCCCTATCAGACAAAGTTGCAGAAGACACCTCAGATTTCTTGCAGGTTCAGAGCATTATCAATTCTCAGCATTGCCCTTTGGCTTATCTACTGCACCCAGAGTATTCACGAAATGCCTGGCATCAGTAATTGCACACTGCAGACTTCAGGGGAATTCAAATATACCCGTATCTGGACGACTGCCTTATACAAGCGGACAGCCAACCAACTTTAGTAAAACATTTGAATTATGCCATCCGCCTGCTGCAGGCCTTGGGATACACAGTCAACATTCACAAATCAAGACTTGTGCCATCCCAAAGAATAACTTTTCTGGGTGCGGAACTAGATACAACCACCCAAATGGCTTTTCTCACAGAAGAAAAACAAAGACAACTACCGGATTACTTCAAAAATATGACAAAACAAACTCAGATGACTGCAAGGAAAATCCTGCAGGCCCTGGGTTACATGGCATCATGCATTCTTCTGATTCCACAAGCAAGGCTGCATATGAGAAAGCTGCAATGGTACCTAAGGAGTTTATGGTCTCAGCACAATCACAGCCTAGAAGCTTTGATACCACTCATTCCATGCCTTCAAAAGGAATTTCTGTAGTGGGCCCAAGCAAGCCAGTCAAACAGGGGTCTGCCTTTCAGCAAACCAGTAACCAGCCAAACCATTACCTCGGACGCTTCAGACCATGGATGGGGAGCACATATGGAGGACAGATGCATCCAAGGACTATGGTCTCAGAAAGAATTGCGCATGCACATAAACCAAAAGGAAATGCTGGCGGTGATGCATGCAATCGAGGCCTTCAAGCACTTTCTACATCAAGGCCACCTGCTAATAAGGACAAGACAATACCACAGTCATGTGGTACATAAACAACCAAGGAGGTACCCATTCCTACCCTCTTTGCAGGCTAGCAATGAATCTTTGGGAACTTTCCCTAAAACTCAATATAGAGCTGCAATCCCAGTTTGTGCCAGGAAAAGACAATATACTGGCGGACAGCCTAAGCAGAAACACCATGGATCCACACGAATGGATGCTGCACCCAGACATCTTCCTTCAGATAACACAATCATGGGGGAGGCCGGACATAGATCTTTTTGCCTCCCACCTCAATCATCAGCTGAAGAAATTCTGCTCAAGGACATACCACCCACAAGCATGGAAAGTGGACGCCCTCTCTTTCAGCTGGAATACTCTAACAGTGTATGCATTTCCACCTCTTCCACTAATGACCAAGGTCTTACTGAAAATCAGGACAGAGCAGCCAAAAGTGATTCTAATAGCCCCGGACTGGCCAAGGCAGCACTGGTACCCTCTGTTACGGAGCATGTCACACACGAAACCGTGGCCTCTACCACAATGGTCACTTTTTCTGACACAGCACAATTACAAAACTCTGCACTCCAGCCTGAAAACCCTGCAGCTGACAGCCTGGAGAATACCTTGACTCCTCACCAGGAAAAGCTATCCAAGAGAGTGAAGGATATCATCATGAAGCTCGCAGACCTTCCACGAGAAAGGCATACTCAGCAAAATGGAAAAGATTCCACACTTGGAGCACCGCAAAGGGCCTAGATGTGACAGTGATGAGCATGGCACATATCCTGGAATACTTGGCAGAAATGCTCCACAATGGCCTTTCTTACTCTTCCATTAAAATTTATGCTTCAGCAATTTCAGCAGAATACAATACTGATCCACCTGTCTTCTCTCATCCTCTCCTAAGGCAGTTTCTAAGAGGAATTAAAAACATCAATCCTCCAAGAAAACCACCAGTGCCTACATGGGACCTTAACTTCATGTTGGAAAAGTTGACTCTACCTCCCTTTGAACCAGCAGCATCTTCAGAGCTACAGTTCCTGTCTTGGAAGACTGCCTTCCTTCTGGCCATAACCTCAGCAAGAAGAGTATCTGAATTGCAGGCACTCATGGCAATACAACCATTTCTTATTTTTCATCAGGACAGAGTCCCTTTGAGAACCAATCCTTCATTCATGCCAAAGGTGGTATCCAGGGTCTCATCGAACCAAGCTATTCACCTGCCTACCTTCTTTCCAAATCCACAGAACAAGGGGGAGAAACTTCTGCATACCCTGGACATTCACAGACAGTTGCGCTACTACTTGGACAGAACTAAGACTTACAGAAAAACGGACCAGCTGTTGGTAGCATATGCTGCAGGTATTCAAGGAAAAGCAATTTCCAAACAGACTATTTCAAAATGGATAGGGAATTGCATTCGATTCTGCTACTCTTATGGAAAGACTGTGCCAGCTAACATCAGGCCTCATTCCACCAGAGCCACAGCCACCTCCACAGCCTTTTTAAGAGGGGTGGCTACCAAGGACATTTTAGAAGCTGCTACATGGAGCTCCGTGCACACATTTTCCAAGCATTACAATTTGCCCTTATATTCCAGATCCAGAGCAGGCTTTGCTATGGCAGTCCTGCAGGGCATTTTAGCTACACCATCATTTTCTTAGATCCTTCCACCCCCAGCTTGGCTATGGTATTCTACCCATATGTGAGGACTGCAGATGCATCCTTGAAGGACATAGTACAGTTTTGTACCTACCATAAATGTAGATGTCCGATAGGTATGCATCTGCAGTCAGGTTTACCCTCCTCCTTCCTCTGTGGTATTTCTTGGGTACTTATCCCTCTTATAGCTAGCTGGGGTTATCTATTATGGTGTATTTGTTTTATATTACTGTGTATGTTTGGAATTATTTGCATTTCTCCAAATTTAGCCTTCCTTAGAGGGCACCTGGCATCTGGGGCAAGAAAAACTGAGGAAGATGGCGTCGGCTGATACTTTTATACCCCAGGCGCTCTGACGTCGGGAAAGGGCTTACATCAGCCGACGCCGGACCCAGACTTTGAATCCGGCTGATCAAGGGCTGCCTGAGGCAGGACAACCCATATGTGAGGACTGCAGATGCATACCTATCGGACATCTACATTTATGGTAGGTACAAAACTGTACTTTTATCACATCCATTTTCATTCAGACTTCAGATATTTCTTAAGGTTTTGTGTGTCTGGATCACATTATCAGTTTTCTGCCTTACCCTTTAGACATTCCATTGCACCAGGAGTGTTCACAAAGTGTCTAGCTCCAGTTGTAGCTCATTGCAGGCTACAGTGTAGTCACATTTTTCCAAATTTTGATGACTTGCTTATCTTTGCCTAGTCTTTTTCAAAGCATCAGGAATCTCTTTTGTGTGAAAGATATATTCCACAAGCTGGGATTCCAAGAGAACATTCAAATGCTATTTTGACACCTCCATACTAGACTGTGTTCCTAGAAATTGTGCTAGACACCTCAGTTCAACACGCTTTTCTTCTACAGGATAAAATAGATCTATATCTAGATTTATTTCTCAGGTTTTCCACTCAAACCTTGGTCACTGCAAGGAAATACCTCAGGATTTTGGGTCTCCTAGGATCATAGGAGGTTCCTAGGCTAATAGCCCTGGGGCCCAAACAAGCCTAGCCAAGAGTTTATCCCCCAAGAAATAAACAGTCGGCACCTGTTGCCCCTGTCGATGAGGGACAAAGGTGGAATCCCTGGGACAAATTTGTGGTTTCCCATCCACTCATCATAGTCACGCTTGAAGAGGGTCAGCGAGGTACTCTGTTTGACATATATGGGAAGTCTATTACAGAGACGGGGCAGCCTAGATTTAGGCCTATCGAGCGGGTAATGCATGAGGAGTTAGACTTATGGGTATGGTGCATCTCATTACTTCTATAATTCTCATGATACCCCTTGACAAGACTCTACATAATAAAGATGCTGTGGTATGTGAAGTCTCTCTGGTCCCAGCACCAACACCCTTTGTCTTTTCAAATGCTAATGCTGGGGTTTGTAAAAAGAGAAATCATTTGGTGAAGACAGCAGTTATCTTTAAATCCAGGTTCCCCCTTCTCCCTCCCTGTCCCAAAGCACTCAGTCAGCACAGAAGCCTCAGACTTTGCTTGAGGAGCATTTTCTGGAGGGATTAATGTGCAGGTTGCAGACTTTGCTTGGGGAGCATTTTCAGGAGGAATTAATGTGCAGAGCATGTGAGACCCCC
>NC_056747.1:1196567342-1196723523 GCF_019279795.1 Protopterus annectens | reverse complement strand
GTTGAAATAACTCATGGTTTATTTACATTTTGGTTGTGGTGCGTATCTCAACTTTTTCCTGAAGGGGTCATTTGGGTCAATGTTTCATTTTGGGGCATGTAGTATTGAAGATGTTGGTAAGGGAAATTTTGATTTGGTCAATAGTAACCCAACCTTGGCAGACTCCAGCACACGCATGAGACAGAACAACAGAACAAAATCTGCAGTGCCTTGTCCTCCAGCTGTAAACATGTACAACACATACATGAATGTGGTGGACCAAGCCGATCAGCTCAGGACACAGTATCCAACTGCATGAAAGGCCAGAAAATGGTGGCTGTACTTGTTCTGGTTTTTAGGGGATGTGCCCGTAGTGGATGCTTACATTTTGTTATCTGAGAGTAGCAGCCATTGGCAGCTGTCACATTCCGGATGTGTTATTTCGGCAATACAGTTGCGAAACCTAGGCATGCACCTCCTGGCCACCTACAAGAAAAGGAAAAGATGTATTGAGATTAGTGTCCCAGAGCCCATGAGCTGATATTAACAAGGCTCACACTTCCCAGTGAAACGGCGGAAGTCAAGATGAACACACTGCCAGCAAGAGTAAATGTGCAGAACCATCATGGGAATGCCCGGCATGCAAGATTAACCTGTGTGTTGAATGCTTTGGTGAGTACCATGGCCAAAAGGGTCTAGCAGATTGCTGACAGCAGTAAGATGTGTAGTATGCATTGTACAACAAAGTTGTGCCTAGGGTGCTGGCTCTTGCGGATCTTATGATAGACCTGGATGGCAGTTGGGAACCTGGAGACTCTTCAGCTCAGTCCCATAGTGCTGCTGTCCTAGGTAAGCATGGCCTCGGGGGTGCCACTGTGATGCAATGTTTCCCTCCGGGAAAGGACACATGCAAAACGACAAAGCCTGGGTCAGTTTTGGTCTTTTCACATGTTGTCTTGCTGTAGCTCTCCACTCAGTCTCCCTCCCTTTGGGTGTAGTACATGTATGTAGGTCAGGGCAACAGGGTTTACATTAGCTCCCCCCTTACACTCCTTATGGCCACTGCCGAAAGGACACATGTAAATGGAAAAGGCAGAGGTAAGGCAGAGTGCTGGCATTGCATACAAATCGGCGGGAGTCATTGCTGCTACCAGAAGTCTGAGTGGGTAGCCGGCACTGGTATGGGACACTTCAGACACCCATGACCTGAAGTCCCATGCCTGTCCTCTGCCTATTAGTGGAGTGGCAGTCCTTACCCTGCTTTTTCCGTTTAGATGTGTCCTTTCTGTGCTGCCCTGTCAGTCATTGTGTGTAAAAAGATGTTATGTACTCACTATAAACATTCCATCTGAGTAGGTGGACTTCATTTGTCAGCAACCTGTGGGTTACAGATCTGATACGGATCCGAGCCGGCAGCATACAAAGCAAAAAGACCCGAGCTCCAAGCTCCTCCCCCCTACCCATACTGCACTGCAACCTCCTTCCAATCCTCAGATCGAGTTTGCCACTCCATATAGGACACCAACAAACTAACCTGAGACCCCCAAACCAAGGGCAAACCTCTGCTCATAGAGTTCAGCAAAAAAACGCCAAGGTAAGGGAGAAGGAGGGGGGGACGGTTGCTGACAAATGAAGTTTACCTACTCAGATGGAACATTATGGTGAGTACATAACTTCTTTATCTGAAGTAATTAACTTCATTTGATCAGCAATCTGTGGGACAGAGTCGTCAGCTACCCGAAATCTTGGGAGGCCCTTAAGGAAGGATATTCCGGAGCACTGCAGAGCCAAAAGCCCTTTCTCTAGACACCAATCCTGTTTATAATGATTAATAAAGGTGTGAGAAGACGCCCAGGTAGCCGCTGAGCAAATGTCATCCAGGGTAACTAGACCAGAATGCTGCAGACATCACCACAGATCGTGTAGAATGAGCATGAACTCCTACAGTTTCTGGTAAACCAAGCTCTCTGTATGCTTGTAGGATACAAAGGGAAATCCACCTAGCCAGAGTCACCATTGAAACTGGTTTCCCTAAAAAGGGCTTAAAGGAAACAAAAAGTTGATCAGATTTACGAAAGGCCACCATCCTGTGCAAATAAAAACATAACTGCCTGTGAACATCCAGCAAATGAAGTTTGTATTCCCCTTTGTTCTGAAAATTAGGGGAAAAGACAGGCAAATTAATAGATGGATTAATATTTGTCTCAAAAGCAACTTTAGGAAGAAAGGATGGATTAGTCCTGAGAGACACCCTGACCTTAAGAAACACAAGGTATGGGGGCTTCATACAAAGAGCTTGCAGCTCTGACTCTCCTTGCTGAAGTTATAGCTACCAGAAAGGCAGTATTACATGACAAAAATGTTAAGTCAACTGATGCCGAGGGCTAGAAAGGAGGCACAACTAAGGCCTGAAGAACTGTAGTCAGATCCCACGGTGGTGACAGATTCTTAATAGGGGGTCGCAGAAGAAAAGTGCCTTTCAAAAAGGTCTTACAAATTCTGGCAGCAGTGAGGGAGCCTAAATTGTCTCCTACATGGAAATGAGAAATAGCAACCAGCTGTACCTTCACTGTGGAGGAGCTGGCTCCTTGCTGGAAGATATCAGATAAAAAGTCTAATACTGCTGGGATCAGAGCGGTAAAAGGATCTAGATTTCTCTGTAAAGCCCAAATGGAGAAGCATTTCCATTTGCTAGAATAAAATTTTCCTGACAGAGGATTTATGTGCCGCAACCAAGACAGATTTAATAGGAAAAGAGATACTGGGAGTCCTAGCAATTAATGGAACTGGAGCATCCAAGCTGTGAGCTGCAGTCTGTCCAGATTCGGAGGAAGCATTCCCGAGGGATGACGAATTAGATCCGGAATGGGATCCAAGATCAAGCTATGAGATGAGACCATAGGCAGGGGAACCAGACTTAATGAGGCCAAAATGGGGCTATGAGGATCAATCTGCTTCCCAACCGGCGAGCTTTCTTTAAGAACTTCATCATGAGAGGGAGTGGGGGATATGCATAAAGAAGACCGGGTGGCCAAGCATGAACAAGAGAGTTTATTGGGGCTTCCACCCTCTGGGGGGATTAGAGCAAAAAACTTGTTGCACTTCGCATTGGAAGGCAATGCAAGGCTGACCCCACTTGAGGAAGATCTGTTCCGCTACACAAGGGTTCAGAGACCACTTGTAAGGAGGAAGGATAATTCTGCTCAATTTGTCCGCCACAATGTTGGACCGACCCGGAATGTGCGCTGCTATCAGAAAAGCGGTTGGTGAAGATCGCCCATTCTCAGACTCTCATGGCTTCTCGACAAAGGGGATAAGACTTGGTTCCTCCCTGTTTGTTGATATACCAGACCACTGACATTGTCTGACTGGATCGCAATAGTTCCCAGAGGTAGATAAGCATGAAGGGCCTACAATGCTAAAAGGACCGCTCTTATCTCTAGGACATTTATATGCAGAAAGGTTTAGTTTTGAGTCCACATGCCTTGAACAGTCCCGCCCGAACAATGCACCCCCCCCACCATAGGCGGGAGGCATCCATGGTCACTGTGGCTTGGGGTTGGGGTGCAAGAAAGGGACGTCTCTCCTGCAAATTCCGAGACTGGAGCCACCACTTGAGAGCATTTCTGCACACTCTGCTCAGAGGGATCAGAAAAATCTAGGGATTGATGAAGAATCGACCACTGAACTTGCAACGTCCACTGTAAAATTCTCATATGCAGATGAGCACAAGGGATCAGGTTGATAGCTGCTGCCACAGACCCTAAGGCTCTCAGGAGTAATTCTGCAGGGGGGTGCAGGGGACTGCAGGAGTGCTAACACATGAAGTGTCAGGCTGTGTAGTCCGTCTATGCCCTGGCCTGGCAAGAATCTATTCTCGCCCCTATGAAGTCTAACACTTGAACAGGTTGAAGGGAAGACTTCCTTAGGTTTATGGTAATCCCTAACCGAGGTGATATCTGGAGAAAGAAATCTCTGGCAAGCAAGAGTACATGCCTGGTGGGGGCATTGAGAAGCCAGTCATCCAGGGCATTCTGCTATGAAGTCTCAGGTGGGCTGCTACAACTGCCATGACCTTGGTGAACACCCTGGGGGTTGTGGTGAGACTGAAGGGTAGGACCCTGAATTAATTGATAATGACTGGCCCCTAGCCGAAAGTGGAGGAACCTCCTGATCGCCTGTCCATCCGAATATGGTAGTACGCATCCTTGAGGTCTATCGAGCACAACCAGTCTTCTTCCTGTAGGAAGGGTAGGATGGATTGAAGCATGACCATCTGGAACATTTCCTTGGCAATGAACAGGTTCATTGTAGACAAGTCGAGAATCGGCCTTAGGTCCTAGTCTTTTTTGGCACCAAAAAGAACCTGGAATAGATGCCCGATCCGGACTGGTCTGTGGGTACCTGCTGGATGGCTCTTTTTTCTAGTAGTTTTTGTATTTCCAAGGCCACGGCCTCCCTCCGAGTGGGTGGGACATCTGGGAGGCGCCTTGTGCAAGGGGGTTTGTTTATGAAGGGAATAGAATAGGCTCTGGATATTATTCGCAGCACCCAGCGATTTGTCGTGATGGACTCCCACTGGGCTAGGTGCATTGAAAAACACCCCCCTGACTGCCTCCAGAGAGGAGAAGTTGGTTAACCCTCAGGGTTGCTGCACGGGTCACTCTGAAAAAGGTTCACATGACTCAAGTTCTTCGCCCCCTCCCCTCTGCCTCTGGGAGAGCGTCCACCTTGTCCCTCTGCCTCTGGGGGAGAAGGAGTCCTGAGTGTTCTGGGACTGCTGAGTTTTCCGGAACCACAGCTTCTTTTGCCCTCGCTGGCTCCTAGAGAAGGACCTTTGAGGGTTAGAGAAGCGGATCCCAACGGCTGACAGCATCTTCCAGTCTTTCTCACTCTGGACAAGCGTATTGCAGACAGTCTTCCCGAACAGGGTGGAACCATCAAAGGGTGCATTAGCAAAGGGTTCCAAGAAGTCGCAAAGATGGAGCCAGGCATGACGCCTTAAGGCGATGCTGGACCCGCTAGCCTAAGCGGCTCCCTTAGTGGTATGAGAGATTAAACGCATGGACTTAATTGACACAAACTTGAGAGTGGCCATACGAGCCAAGAAGGTCCATTTATCCTCGGCCGACATGACTCCAGGGGAGACTCAGCTTAATCTTTCACGAAGTCCCGCTGCAGTCGAATTACGTGGGACAAATAATTCAGCACTCTTACAGTAAAGGTGGCTGAAGCAAAAGTCCACTTCCCAAGATGGTCCATAGCCCTGGACTCCTTGTCTGGGTGGTGGACCCAGGAACTTCCTTGGGCGAGTTCCTTTTTTTGTGGTCACCGCCATCAACCATGGCATCAACCGGGGAACCTTTGTTCCAAGAAGCTCTATCTGCCGGTGGACTTGGTATTTTGTCAGGTCTTTTGGGTATAGGCTCCTCAGTGTCCGGTTCCCTGCATGCTCTGGTGGTGATAAGGTCCATCAGAGGGTCGGCCAGGGGGGATACCAAAGAGGTATATAGGCCTGTGTCGAGCGCCTCCAGAAATACCAACTCGTCAGAGGAAGGATTTTGGGCGGACCCTCCCCCCGGCAAAAGATTTCCATAATGTCTCCAAAGGAGACGTCTTCTGTGGGTGATTTGGGTGAACCTTCCCCTTCCTCCAAGTCTGTATCCTCAGTGAGGGACTCGGGGGAGTCCAAATGCCTCCTCTTACACTGGCGTTTGTGAGGGACCTCCTTGGGTGGACTCTCCGGGGATGGCTCAAAAATGGTTTCTTGTTCCTCCAAGGGAACTGTTTGGGGTGCACTGGACACAGGCTGTCCCTGGGGGGACTGGATGACTGAAGACAAACCCAATTGCGAGGGAGCAGTGATGGATCCCCAAGGACAGAGTGAGGGGTCTCGATCCTCCAGAGAGAACCCTCTCCATGACGAATGCCGAGGGAGACCCAGCATCCCTGAAACTAGTAGCCGAGACCCACAGATCCGAAGGGATCAGAGCCAAAGCTGGAAGGGTTGGACCCGATGGGATGGTATGCCCAGACCATAACGGAGTCGATGACACACTCATCCCCCCGGATCTGACGCCCAACTCTCGGCTCAGAGAGCTCTGATCCGAAAGCAGATCTGACAGACTCGAGGGCATGATTGGCACTGAGGCCGAAAGCACCATCGGTGCCTACCCCCCTGACTCTGGGGCTCCTCGGATCCATAGACTCAGATATCCAATGGTGCGATGGTGGATCGGAGAAAGAGCTATCAGGGTGAAAAAAGGAGCCAAACTCCCCGCACCAGGAGGGAGCCAGCAATACCACCATCTGCATTTGGGTTTGTGGAAACCTTCGCATCATCCGATCCATGTCTGCTTCAGAGATGCTTCTGGTTGATCTGGAGGAAGCCACCGACGCCGGCCGGGAGAGCCAACGCGAAGATGACCTCGAGGGTGGTCTAGCCTCCTCCTCCGGCGAAAAACGTGGTGAACAGAGCCAAGGAGAGGATGGCCTGGGAACTTTTACTGGAGACAAGAAAACTTTAGCAGGAGGGGCCGTTGGATCTAACTCGGCCTGTCGCTTGCAGCCCCTCTCTCTATCTTTATCCTTATCCACATGTCTCTCTGTATGCCTGTGCTTTTCTTTAATCTTCTTGGCCTCTTTCTCTCCCTGTGGTAAGGTGGGACGGTGAGTCCCGGACAGGGGAGAAGGGCCAGAAGGCCGAAAAGCCACAGCCGTGGCTGGTAAGGAAGCTGAAGAAGAAGAAGCAGAAATTGATTCTGTGGGTAGAAGACCCGCCAGAATCAACTTATTCCTGTGATCCCGCAGGGCTGGGGGTTGAAGGCCGCACAAATCTTGCAGCCGGAAGACAAATGGGCCACCCCCAAGCAAACTACACACAAAGTGTGACCATCGGCTGGAGACACCTTGTGGCCACACTCTGTGCACTTAGAGAAAGTCACTTTCTGACATTCTAAAGAACACACGCACACACGACGGGCAGTAAGGGAGGCCTACCCTAAAAGAAAGTTTACAACTTTCAAACATGGAAAAACCCAATAAGTACCTTGGCCAATTAACAATTTACCCAAAATTATCAAAAAAGGCACATACAAACCAAGTTTTAGAGAAAAAACCCTAACACTTGCCTGGAGCTCAAGAATCCCGTGCTGGTGAAGCTGCGGCAAATGAGATCTGAGGATTGGAAGGAGGTTGCAGTGCTGTATGGGTAGGGGAGGAGCTTGGAGCTCGGATCTTTTTGCTTTGTATGCTGCCGGCTCGGATCCGTATCGGATCTGTAACCCACAGGTTGCTGATCAGATTAACTACTTCAGATTTTGGTGGTTTCACGTGTGGTAGGTATGTACCTCTGCAGCGTCATCACCACTTATGTACCCAATGAAAATAATACTGCCCCTGTGGATAGGATGGTAGATTTGGATGGGCTAATCAGGTTATGTACATGATATACATATATATGCAAGTCTTCCAATACATCTGTCACACATCAGTAGTAATCTGTTTGCATTTTCTTTCCTGTGCAGGTTCGTCCACACAAGTGACAGTGTGGGTATGTAGCCACTTCAACATTCACTGGGCTGCCAGCCACACCTCCGAATCTGAAAACCGGTACAACTTGAGCTTCCCCACATCCACTTTGAAGGTATACTGGATTGCAAGAAGAGTTATGCATTGGAGCGGTGTACTGCAGTTGTTGGAAGAGAAGTGTTCCATCTACCCTGAGCCCGACATTCTTGTGCTGCACATTGGAGGGAATGATGTCATCAGTCAACCATTTGGAAGGCTATGGCTTTAAATCACAGCAATTTTTGAACACCTGCAGTCTTGGTGGCCATGTTGTCATTTTCTGTGGTCTGATGCAATTCCTCAACAGATATGGAAAACAGCAAACAGTCAACGGGCAGCTCACAAGGCCAGACGTTTACAGAATGGGTTGATGCATAGCTTGATGCACACTGTCAGTGGATCTACAATCTGCCATGACAGCATCACCGCGGAAGATGTTTACCTGTTCACAAGGGATGGCATTCACCTAACTGAGGAGGGCATTGCATTGTTCTTGACTGAACTCCACAATGGCGTGAGGAGAGCTTGCAGGATTGGTAACCTGCAGCTTGTGAGAAGAATGGAATACATCCATGACCAAGTAGGACCAGTATATCAAGTAAAACTCTACTATGAAATGTGTTGTGTAATATTTATTTTTGAGTTTGGCAAATAACTGTGGTAAGGAGCTGGTGAGGATGCTCAGAGAACAGTTTCAGGAGAGTGCTACCACGTACAATCTAATAGGTCAGTGACCATCCTGCAATACTACTTTTTTTTAGTCTGCTTTTATCAGGCATGTGTAGAGTTTAGATGACAGGAAGGGCTTACTAATACAGAACTTGATCCCTTTGGTCCATTGCTGAATGGACATGTGTAAAGAGAAAAGGCATAGGTACGGCAGACTGCTGAAACAGAAGGAGGTTGTGAGACTGCAGTGGTATCAGCTGTCCAAGTGGGTAGCCAGCACAGCTATTAGACAGATCAGATGGCCTTGCCTGCCACTGAAGTCCCATGCCTGTCCTGGGTTCATTAGTGGAGTGGTGGTCCTTACCTTGCTTTTTCTCTTTACATGTACCCATTCAGCAGTATGTTGGCTACACCAAGAATGTGTATATTTACAATCATGTGTGTCTACATGGTAAAACAACTGCTTCTGAATGCTGTACACATGTACAGATATCAGTTTTGTTAGAACTCAAGGTTATGGAAATTACGCTTTTTTCATATTTTGGTAAATAACTTTGCAAGGGAGGATATGAATGTGCTAATTAATACCTCATTTTGAAGACAGTATTGATAGTTCCAACATGGAAGAAGAGCTGTCCCTGTATGTTGTACACATGTACAGATATCAATGTCTGTTTCGGAGTTAGGTTATGGAAATTATTTGTTTTCATAGTTTGATAAATAACTTAGCAAGGGAATAGGTCAGTGTGCCAAGTAATACCTCATTTTGAAGACAGTATTGATAATTCCAACATGGTAACAAAACTGTCCCTGTATATTGTACACATGTACAGATATCAAAGTTTGTTTCGGAGTTAGGTTATGGAAATTATGATTTTTTTCATATTTTGGTAAATAACTTTGCAAGGGAGCATCTGAATGTGCTAAGTAATACCTCATTTTGAAGACAGTATTGCTAGTTCCAACATGGTAAAAGAACTGTGCCCATGGGCTGTACATATCTACAGATGTCACAGTTTGTTTAGGACTTGGGTTATGGAAATTATGATTTTTTTTCATATTTTGGTAAATAACTTTGCAAGGGAGCATCTGAATGTGCCAAGTAATACCTCATTTTGAAGACAGTATTGCTGATTCCAACATGGCAAAATAATTGTGCCTGTATGTTGTACACATGTGCAGATATCAAAGTTTGTTTTGGACTTAGGTTATGGAAATTATGACCTTTTTCATATTTTGGTAAATAACTTTGCAAGGGAGCGTGTCAGTATGCCAAGTAATACCTCATTTTGAAGACAGTATTACTCTTTACAATATGGTAAAACTGTGTCTGTGCACATGTACAGATATCACAGTTTCAGTCTTGTACGATTATGAAGATTATACATTTACAATACTTAGTATTATGTCTATATCTTTGCAAGGGAGCATGGTGATCACACAAATGATGCATCATTTTGAAGATGACATTCAGATGCCAACTTCTACACTGATATGCAGGCTCTGTTACACGTGATGCTATATTATGCTTTATCAATTATGAGAAATATTATATTAATCATATTTCTGTGAATATCTCGATAAAGGAGCATTACACAGTGATGGTTAAGGTATAATTTTAAAGCAGACATTCATACTAACAAATTAAATTCAAATTGTATGGGTCTGCATGGTACATTGAACAAGATATTTTGCTTTGCTTTTCCAAAAAGATAAAAAGTATGCACAATATCAACATTCCTTGCCAAATATTTAATAATGACTTTGATATGGACTATCAACATTTACAATGTTGGAAAGGTCAGTGCCTGTTGAACAACTTTCGCATTTACATTTTTAGTCTAGCTCTTATAGTTACAGAGTTATGAACATTTGTTTTCTGTATGGTATTACAAATGGATTTTCTGAAAATGAGCTCAGGCTGCACTGTTGTTCCTATGGTGGAAATTAAGCAGGCGGCTTTTTCTGAGCTGCTCTGGAGTGAATGAGTTAACAAAGGATGTCCAATCTTACTGTGTAATGTTACTGTTAATCTAAATGGTAGTTTTGACCAAGTGCTAGGCTATTAGGAGTGGCCTGTACAGTGTCATCATACAGATATGCAAGTACTCTAAGAGCTTAAATATGTCTCACAAATATCAGCCACAATGATAGGTTTAAATATATTTAAAAATATATTTAAATATATTTAATAAATAATAAAAGAACAAGACAATACTCAGTAAGCAATCAGATACATCAGAGTTCACATCACAATAAATATTTAAAAGGACATTGCAGGACAGTCTCAAATAAATAAAGAAAGCATCTAAGCTATACTTTACTATATTCCTATCTGAATCTAAAAGAGAGTTACTATGTCCTAGAAACTTACTTACAGAAGGAGAAAAGCAGAAGTAAATGATGAGTGGATGTTTCCAAGTCAAAAGACAAAATACAAAATGCCCAGTGTCTCTCGGAAAATTCTTAAATTAAATATCAAATATTACTGCTGAGTTAGCTTGGATGACATAACTTTTTGTCACCTGACCAGTTCCCAAGCTAAACTCCCACTGTCAAAGTATAAGCATTTTTAGCATCTCCCTGTGAAAAATACATATCTTTTATTGTTTTATGACTTCCAGGATCTGCAAACATCTGACATACTTCTACATCTTAAACAGAGTAATTACTTTTCTTTCAAAACAATGCAAAAAACTTACAGCTCTAGACATTGGGTCTCCTGTTGTACTGAAACAAACTTATAGCACAATCATAAACCAATTTAATTTCAACTATTTTTTTGAAGTTTTGCAAGTTAACAGTGTATGTTCTACTTTCTAGTGTTAAAGCGTATACATTTGCACAGGTATATAGTTTATATACATTTCTGTTCTAAGTCAGCAGGGTACACTGCAGACACATCTTTGAAGCTCAGTACTGTACAAACCCTGTTCAAACACACATTTCCGTACCAGTAATTTAATATATACTTAACATATAGTTCTAATACCTTTTTGAGATAAACATATGAAGCATGTTGATATTGACAAATGACATATGATTATTGACAAAATTCCCCAATAGCTAGGCTGGCCGTGTGACACGTTTTATAAGTCATTCCATGAGGCTGGCCAGACTTATGGCTCCAGAACTGCCTGGGTCTGTGAATGTTCGTCCATTATGTAAGGAAAGGACTGTAGCTATTCTCCATTCACTTGGTACAAACCTGTATGGAGGCCGAGACTGAATAGTGTAGTTAGGGGGTATGGCTAAATTGTGCTTCATGCCATTTAAGATGCATCCAGGGATAGGGATGTTAAAAATTCATCCATGCATTATTTTTAGCTTTTGATAGCACTTTTAGGACTTGGTCTTGTGTGATAGTTGGATGTGAGCCAGTTTTAGGTATATGTTGAGACCCAGATGGAGGGGAGAGAAGAGTAATGTTGGAGCTAAATTTACTATCCAGAAAGTTTGCTATATCTTCAGTCTCACTATAGATAACATAATTCACAATCAGTTCAATGCACTGCTGGATTGTGCTTTTGACATTACAAATATAACTAAAAAAGGCCTTGTGATGGTCTTAGGTTTGGGTAGCTATTTTAGCCTCAGACTTGGTGTTGGTGGATTTTATTAAGCTCCCGAGTGGTTCATTTACTTCAGTGACAAGGACTCCAATACTCTGGGAATTACTCTTCTTACTTTGGTCAAAATTATTTTCCTTTATTGTAAAGCTTGTTGATATTACAGTTCCACCATGTGTGTTTGTTTCTGTAGTTTGCCCTGCACTTGTTCCTATGGGGTACAGGTGAATCAATGCAGCTGTTTACATTCCAGTGTACTGTGGTGGGGGGTCTACAGTTCCATGTACTACAGTTCCATGTACTCAGTGGAGTTAACTGGGTTTGGTTGGGATTTAAAGCTTGCCAATGAATCACTTAGTAGTAGGTAGTTTGTCTTAAATAAATTTCTAAAGGTACTCTGGGTGGAAGGGATTTCTGGTTTCAATTTTATTTCGAAGGAGACTGCTTTATGGTCAGATCTAACAAATGATGTGGGCACTCTGAATAACTGTTCTACGGCATTTCTAATGACAACATCCAGGAATACCTGTGCTTTTGCACTACTGGTGGTGTAGGTTTCCCAGTCTACAGCTTGACAGTTTAGATCATGGTAATGGGCTTAACACTGGGTGATTCCAGTTCCTGTAGATAGGCATTGTGGATTTTTTGTGTCATCGAGGGAATTCTATAGCTAGCTAATACGTGGTATAGGAGCTTTCTAATGGTTATTTGGACATGAAGTGCCGCTAGTGCATCATGTAGCATTACTAGCTTTGAAGAGAGTCTCTTCTGCATAAAGAATGAAACACCTCCACCTCCCCCTCTCCTGCGCAGTAGCTCGTCTGTGTGGAAGGCGTTATAACCCTGTGTGTAGCCGGAGTGCTCTCTGCTATTTTAAACTAGGTCTCAGTCACTATACGCCATCAATGTTCTCCAGGGTGAGAAGGGCTTGCAGGGAGTGGAGTTTCTTGTTTAGGCTCCTAGCATTGATCATAGTATGCTCTCTCTCTAACAGCAATGCAGGACAACTGAAATTAGAGATCTCCAAATAGCACTAGAGCGCTGATTCTCCACAATACCCCACACTTCTGACCCCCCCCAAAAAAAGAGTACTATAAATGGAAAATGAACATAAATGAGAACTACAATACTGGTTATCACAGCTAGAGGTACCAGACAGTTGGCATTAGCTACAACCATAAAGAACCAAATACATCACACCTACCAGTCACTTCTTTCTGGCTACAGTCTTCCCATGGGTTTAAAGTTTTTTTCTCATCATAATTCATCTGAACCAATTTCGCATTGCGGTACGAAAGTTATGTACTTACCATAATAACAGAAGTGCAAGACCTGTTCAGTCTTACTTTACCTCTAGGACATGAGGCCACAGCAGGACTTTGGTAGCTTCAGCACCTGAAATTTTCCTAGGTCACCCAGCTTCTCCCCTATTTCAACAGCTGTGTGTGTGGAAGCACCCATTACCAGATCTCTCTCATCCTGCCGAAAGAAAAACAAAAGAAAAGGAGAGACCGTGGAAGGAGACAAAAGCTCTGTGAAAAAATGTCCAAACCTACAACAAAAATAGCAGGGGGAATATGACATTAGAGGACTAGAAAAACATGAATTCAAAGAAACAATTCTCACTACACTAACTGCCACAGTGAAAGCAATGTGGTTATCAGGGGAGCATACACAGCATTCTTGAATGAAAGCTGGGAACAATTAAGGAAAACACAAGTTCTTGTAATACGTGTGCAAGCAACAGGCAGCCTAAAAACAGTAAGCTTGGTATTCCTGTGGCTTGACAGTATAAAGTGAGGCAAGGTCCAACGCCTCAAGAACAAAGGAGGATTGATTAAACACACACAGAATAGTCAAAAGGCATAATAAGCCCACCAAGAGCCTATAGAAATGGATCAGCTTGGTGCCAATAGTAAGGTAAAGTACTATTCAGCAATGGAAATCCTCAAAAACAAAGTGGAATCTGGAAATCAAGCAGTGAGAATTAAGCAAAAGACATTAAACTAAAAGTCAGTCAAAGCAACAGATTCAGCCTGGGCCCAAGATGCACCAAAAAGGCCAGAGGCAGATAATTTCAACAGCACACAGGAATCTAGCAATTTAGAAGCAAACTGACTAAAAGACACTGGACAATATGTAACTGACAGCCTGACAGAAATACATCCAGCAAATCAGACCAGCTCTAAGTTCCATACTGTCTTAACAGGCAGGGATTCAAGGCTGAATTGCTGAACGTGAGAAGGTACATTAAGCCTGGGGCAGAAAAACACATCTTAGGATGGTACCAGTGAGACTAGTAGCACTGGATACAAGTTTGCAGACTCCCCAAAGAAACCTCATCACCAGAGGGTTCAAGGAATGCTGGATCTGACTGAAGTCCCATTGGTGCTGAAGAGCTTGAAGCTGAAAAGTTCTACTGGTACCAAAGAGCATACGACACTGACCACCATGATGCTGAAAAGGTTCGGACACTGACAAGTTCAATCTCCGAAGCAGGCTCAATACAGACAGCTCATATCTAAAACTATGCCCCCCAGAGAAAGTCCTTCTTGGTGCCAAACAGATCAGTGTTGTATCTGTACTAACATCCTAAGCACCAAACTTACTAACATCCTAAGCACCAAACTCTGGCTCAAGAAGACAGTTGACCCTGGAGTAGAGGCTGAAGCCTACAATGGGATAAACACCAAATGTCACAGAAATGACCATAATATGGACACCATGGCCCAAAGAGTCATGCAGCTAACCCTAGCATGAAAACTGAAGCAGGATAAGAGGTTAATACGAACAGTGCCAATCACAAAAGACATCAGGTCACCTCTGATAAGGAAACCAGACCACACTACAGAGAGGCACAAAAAAAAGAATGCTTTGTTCAACTCAGAATGTGGGTTGTGTCCCTGAAGGATTAGTTTAGTAAAAGCAAATGAAGGTCAGTATTAACATCTCTATATTAATAAAAGCCAAACTACCACAGTTTGTCCTTAGTGGTTTGGGCTTTATTAGTTGCTGGTTTGTCTCCACATTCCACCAGGATTTGACATGTCCTTGGAACATCTATATATTTCTTTAGCAGATGGAAGCAAAGCTGAATATTACACAGATCTTGTGGTGTAAAGGGATAGAGCTTGAAGTACAACTCAGGTGACCAGACAGCCTATCTTGACACAGCCTATCAATACCATCCCCCATTCTGGAATTATAGCAAAACTCACTAAACTAGGTATAAATCCCTATGTCACAAGATGGGTTGTCAGCTGGCTCACTGACAGAACCCACACTGTAAAAGTTGGACTCCAAATCTGACCTCAAAGCAGTGAGAAGTGGAGTACCACAGGGTTCCGTCCTGGGACCTCTCCTGTTTGGTATCTACTTCTCTGAAGTACAGGCTAACATAGAAGGCCTCTGGCTAACTAAGTTCGCAAATGACTGCAAACTAGGAGCCATAGTCAAGTCCCCAAATGATGTGGACATCCTACAAAAGGGCCTCGCTGAGACAGATGCCTGGTGTCAGAGCCATGGTCTCAAGCTCAATGCCAAGAAGTGCAGGGTCATCCCCTTTGGTAAAAACTCTGTACCCATGAACTACCACATAGGCAGCAATCTACTTGACACTGAATGTATGATAAGAGACCTTGGGACCCAGGTGGACAGTAGTCTCTCCTTTGATAGTCACATCGCCACAGTAGTCAGGAAGTCCTTCTACGTGGCACACCTAATCATAAAAGGGTTCTCATTCGGGGGGGGGGGGGGAGTCATTGTCCCCCTCTACTCGACACTCATTAGACCCATTATAGAGTACAACGCCCCTTTTAGAATGTACCTCAAGACATCTGCAGCAGCTGGAAAGGCCACAGAAGTACCTCACAAAGAGGATTATTGGCCACAAAAAAATGCCCTACACTGACCGCCTCAAAAAACTCCAGCTTTACTCCGTAGCATATCGCCTACTCCGAGGTGATCTCTGCCTAACATATAAAGCTATTTCAAACCCAGAGCTGTTGGACATGCTACACCTAAGGAAATCCCAATCCCTCCAAGCTACATGCTCTAGGGACCTAAACCTTGTCACCACAATAAACAGGACATGCTGGAGGGATAGATTCCTGTCCCAGAGACTTCCCATACTCTGGAACAGGCTACCCATCTATGTCAAGCAAAGTCCTTCATTAGCACTCTTCAAGAAAAATCTTGAGGAGTGGATGGGAAATAGGAAATACACCCTGGGGATCACTTCTGTGTCCCTGCTCAACAGTGGCACAGGAAAATAACTTTCTTGGGTGGCGTAAGCCAGGGAACCTTGCTGGCTAGGCTTATGTAGGCCCTTGGGCCCGGTAGGTACTAGGCTATGAACTAGCAGCTTAGGCACCTGCCAGGGCACACCCTCTTGTGTAGACAGAATCATATTGACATGCTTATCTCTGGCGGGGTGGCAGACAACATATAGGCATGGACATATATAGCAAAAAAGCCCAATGGACACGTGCACTGGACTGCAAAACTTAATTAGAAAACCCTTTTACTTCTCAAGGATGATGGGCTCACTCCAGTTTCACCCAATTCTTAACCAAAGGGGATCGAATGGCTTAATGAGGAAGTTAGGTGGGAGGGAGAGAATTGATGGTCAGTAGAGAAATGGAGCAAAAAAAAAGAAAGGGATTAACACTGAATGGAAATAAGATAAAACATTTTATTTTATCCAGAAATCCCCAGTAGTATTTGTAAAGGAAATTAAGATAGGACCACAACAGACATCAAAGCCAAAACCACGCTGGGGAGAAGGTCAAACTGTGATCAAGTTTCACGCAACTCAAAACAAAGTAACCAAATACAAAAAGAGTATACAAAGCTATTCACATACAGATATACCTTAACCTCCACAGATTTAACAAGATTATGGTGATATTCCTTTACAACTGACACAATTTAGGAAAATTGTTTGCTCTGTTTTTAACAATTACCAGTATTGCTCCAAGAACCAGACTAAGCTAGGACTACAAATTGTACTAAAGTATCTGTCTAAGAAGTGCTACAGGACCACAGTGGGACTACAAATGGTACTAAAATATCTGCAAGAAGCAGAGTGCTACATGACCACAGCCGACACTGAATCAAGAACTGGGTTAGTCAGAGAGCTGCAGTAAACAAGTTCCTTACAGCACAAAGCAAAATACAGGAAGCCCACTCCAAGTCATGTGCAGATGAACACGAACACCTACAAATTTAGCATGGTTAACAAAAACATTTTCTTAAAGGAAAAGGCAGACAGGAAAAACAAATGAGTTGTTCTGAAATGATCAGAGTATGACAGCTAGATTAAACTAAGACTGAGCATCACTACAATAGAGAGGATTAAACACAGAATACAGATGGGCTCATATGATCAGATAATTAATAACTGATGAAAATACATGCAATTCCCAAAGGCTGAGGAATGCATTTCTGACCAAAAACGGTCAAACAGGAACTTCCATGCATCTAGTAAAACTATCATGGTAATTTCTCCTAAGAATTAAAAACTAGTAGGAAAATACTGACAGAAAAGTGCATCCATCTGTACCACCAACACGGAAATATCCAGAAGGAAGATGATTGCAAGAAGAGAAGGTCAGCTAACAAAACTACTAACATTAAAATCAAGACTTGAGGACACAAGCAACCAGGAGAGTGAGAAAAGTGCATCCATCTGTACCACCAACACGGAAATATCCAGAAGGAAGATGATTGCAAGAAGAGAAGGTCAGCTAACAAAACTACTAACATTAAAATCAAGACTTGAGGACACAAGCAACCAGGAGAGTACAGTATCTGAGCCCCCCCCCCCAGAACTCCAGTAATATGTTTGAAAATAACATTAAAACATTTCATAAAATAAACAGTAACATGAGACAGCCAGTAGATATGACTGTACTTTCTGTGATGCAAGAGAGATGTGCAGAGGGGTCCTTACACACACAACCAAAATGAATAAATAATTGTGATGAAAAGGGGAGCAGCAGTTGGGTGGCCTGGGAATGTTTTAGGGGCAGAGCTACCCAAGCCGAGAGGTGGAGGAAGATGGACCAGTATTATCACATGTACAATTTTCATTGAAATGATTTATCCTCCTTTTTCTAGGTTACTTCTTTTTTGAGAATTTCCAAACTTTTTAGCCAATTTCTAATGTGCAAAGAATTAAAAAAATGATGTTATAATGCAAATTTTATTCACTCTATTAAAGACCCATTACATATGCTTTCCACACTTAATTCAGGAAATATGCGCATTTCCTCCAGACCTTCAAATATCCTTCATTACACATTATCATGGTTGGGTGGGTGGCCTAATGGTTAAGGTGCTTGCCTTACAAATACAAGGTGCAGGGTTCGAGTTTCACAAGGGATAATTGGCTAGGCTTAAAAAATGTCTTACAAGGGCAGTTAGCCTGGTACTAATCTATGAACCTAATCATTCCCCACACTTTAGCAGTCAGAAAACAATTCACCTTGGATACAAAAAGTTCTTAAAAGATATTAAATGCCGATTTCTAATAACCATCTACATACCTGATGTCTTCTGTTACTGTTTCTATGTTAATAAATCAACCAAGTACCATTAATGAACTTTCTAGAAGCATACATATGGACAGTGTTACAGGCTGCACCAACATTTTGACACCGGACACACCTATACAGTACCTACGCTTGTAGACTTTCTTCATGTTTCACTGTTGCAGTCATCACACTCTGGTTACCTGCCTGCAGGTAGCCCTCAGTTGGCCCAAATACCAGAGACTTAGTATTTCTGCGTCAGTTCCTGTCGCTCCAGGACTGACGTCAAGTAGTCAGGGGTATAAAAATAGGCAGCCGACACCATTACATCAGTCTTTCTTGCCAAGGAGCCTGAAGCAGCAGCAGTTTGCACAAGTGCCGTTCAGCCGCTACCAGAGTTTTCGTTTCCGAATTGAATCATCCTGAAGTCTTCTATAAGCCAAGTATCTCGCTGGGGATCCTTTTTTCTTGCTCTAATCGATGTCAGAAAAAGTCAACAATTGTCTCGGCTGTGGAAAGCAAATACCATACAGAGATTCCCATTCTTACTGCATTACCTGTTTAGGCCCATACCACGATGTACCTTGCTGTCGGTTTTGTGCCTCTTTCAACACCCGAACTTATCTGTCGTCGGTCCCTTATTGTCACTAAATACTTTCGTTCTCAATCTTCGTATTCCAAAATGGCTTCGGTAAGCCATCCGACTACTGATCTTTTGAGAAAACATAAGGATAAAGACAGCCCGCACAGGTCCAAAACTGCCGCCGACACTTCCGTTAAGCTAGTCGCAAGTACTCAGTGAGGCGCTTTCGCAGCCCCTGAAGCCCGCTTCAATGGATTTGCAGGCCTCCACACAGAGACCCATTCGGCATCCGGTATGCTGCAAGACTCCATCGACTACGGAACTTGTGGATGCCTCTACCTTGGATGGGTCCAGAGCCGGTGAGCAGGCACCGGTTTCTGAGGAAGTTCTTTGCACTATCAATATTCGACACAAACAAACTTCTTCGCGTCTTCAGTTCTGTCTAAAACTACTGAGTTTCTAAGACCAAGAGTACGAGCTATGCCTAAAAAAACAATGACCCAAACTCAAGCACCTGCTTCCTTGCCACAACATCAAATGCTTAAAATGGCAGAAGACCTTATTATGCTAATTAGGGGAAGCCAGCCTTCCCCTGCTAAGAGAAAAAGAGTCCTGTACCCAGCAGCTTTAACAAGACCAAGAGTCCAAAAACTCTGAGGGATCTGATTATGAAGACATGCCTTTATCTGCTTATGATGATTCAGATGCAGAGGAATCCATTCCCTCTGCTTCTCCTCCAGAGGATTTTTCTTTTGGTGAAACCTTACATACTTTAAGAGAGCATTTCCACTGGGAATCCCAAGACTATCCCTCAGTCTAAAAAGGGACTCAGAGAATTTCTAGATTTGCCACAACATAGGCCTTTAGCAATACCCTCAGTCCTGGATGTTGTGGATGATGTCTTTATGGAATCCAGTCTAACTCCTGATACTTTACCCTCTGCTCCTAGGAAACCACACAGGTACTACAGAGTTCTTGACTCTCACAAATTCCTTTTCAAAATTCCTACTGCTGACCCAGAAGTAATTTCCCAGGGGTCTAAAGTTAAAGCACCTACAGCTAAGAATCCCACCCCTTCGGACAGGGATTCCAGAGCTTTAGACTGATGGGATAAGAAAGTTAAAACCTTTGCAACTCTCGTCATTAGGGCTTTGAATTACCAGTTTCACATGCTAAAGTACCAACAACATATCATGGAACTTAAGTAAAAATTAGCTACCTTTACAGACTGTGCAGAAAAAGAATTACAAGAGCTTATGCATTCTGCAAGCCAAGTCAGCAAGCATACTTTGTAATGCGACTTTGATGCCCTAGAAGCATCTTGCAGTGCAGCAGTCACTGGTTCTGTACTGAGAAGGCATGCTTGGCTTAAGGAGCAGACCTTGCCAGACCATGTCAAATCAAAACTACTAGACACTTCTTTGAACAAGGACAATCTTTTTCGCACCAAAGCAGAAGAGGTTCTTAAAAAGATGGAAGAAAAAGCTAAATCTATGCAGACAGTCAAAGATTTCTTGCAAGTACAGCCTCCTAGATTCAGTAGGCATTGCCCCTTGAAACATTGGTCCTTTCCAGCCCCGTCAAGGCCATCTCAAACTAGACCCAGGGGAAACAGACCCCCCCCCCAGACTACAGTCTCAGGGTATGCAAAGATCTAAGCAATGGAGTGCCTCCACTTCAAACACAGGGAGTGTTAAGCCACCCCGCTTACGGAAAAAATTCATAATGACTTCTCAACTCCACTCCCCAGCTCTGCCCAACTGCTCATGCCCCTAGGAGGAAAACTTGCCCATCATGCAAAAAACTGGACTTCCATCACCAAAGATCGATGGGTCCTCAAAATTGTAACCCAGGGATAACAGATTTTACTTCCACTCACTGCCAACCCCAAAAGGGTTCCCAGACTTTCCTCCAAACCAGTAAGCAAAGGCACAAAACCAAGTTCAATCCCTGCTCTCCATAAGGGCAATTCAACCTGTTCCTGCAGAACAGATGGGTCAAGGGTTCTATTCCAGACTTTTCATGGTACCCAGAAAAGAGGGCACGTGGTGCCCAATCCTAGATAGTTCCATTCTAAACACCTTCCTGGCCAATCCTAGATCTTTCCATTCTAAACACCTTCCTGGTGGTACCAAAATTCAAAATGCTCACCCTTCAGTAGCTTCTTCCTATGCTGTCCAAATATGCCTGGTTAGCCGCTCTAGACCTAAAAGAAGCCTATCTGCACATCCCTATCAGAGACTCATGCAGGAAATACCTATGTTTCAGGGCAGGATCTATGCATTATCAGTTCTCTGCACTTTCCTTTGGCTTATCCACTGCTCCACTGCTCCCAGAGTATTTACAAAATGCCTGGCTCCAGCCATTACCTACTGCAGAGAAAAAAATCAAATTTACTCATATTTGGATGACTGCCCGATACAGGCAGACAGTCAGGAGGATGCTGTTGCAGCACCTGACATTTGTAAAAACCTTCTAATCTCCCAGGGGTACATTATCAACGAAAAGAAATCAAAACTAGTCCCCAGTCAAAAGATTGTATTCCTGGGAGCAAGCTTGAACACAGCATCCCAGATGGCATTCATTACTCCAGAAAAACAAGCTTGACAGGCTACTTCACTCAAATGGCCACCAGAACCCAGCTATCTGCAGGGAAAATCCTGCAGGCCCTAAGGTTCATGGCCTCTTGCATCCTAATTCCATATGCCAGACTGCATTTGACGAAACTTCAATGGTACTTAAAAGTCTTTGGTGCCAACATTCTCAGGACCTGGAATCTGTCATTCCTATCATACCTAGTCTAAGAACAGAGTTTCTTTAGTGGGCATCAGCATGCAACCACAACAAGGGACTTCCCTTTACTCAACCCCATGCCGACTCAACCCCATGCCATCCAGACCCCAACTACAGACTATGCCTGGGGGGGGCACACCTGGACGACAAGTGCATTCAGGGTCACTGGAGCCCAAGTCAAATTCATCAGCACATCAACCAAAAAGAGATGCTAGCTGTTCAGCATGCTCCAACAGTTTTCAGATCACTACTCTCACCAGGACCCTGCTAATAAAAACAGACACCACACTTGTGTGACACATCAACAAGCAGGGGGAACCCACTCTGCAGGCTAGCCATGGCCCTGTGGAACACGGCCTTGGACATGTAGGTCCATCTGCAGGCTAGCCATGGCCCTGTGGAACACGGCCTTGGACATGTAGGTCCATCTGCAAGCTCAATTCCTGCCAGGCAAACAAAACTCACTGGCAGATGACGAGCAAAAATCTCCTAGACCCACACAAGTGGCAATTACAGCCCAGCACCTTCAGCTTTCTGATTCAGAAATGGGGGACCTCAGAGGTGGATTTCTTTGCCTCCCCCTGCAATCACCAGCTCAGCAAATTCTGCACCAGGACACCTCACAGCAGGGCCTGGAAAGTAGATACCATATCTTTCCAGTGGGCAAACCTTTCAATCTATGCATTTCCCACTCTGCCCTCCCTCTCAAGAATACTGCTTAAGACAGGACAGACCAAGGGCAATCCTGATTGCCCCGGACTAGCCACGCCAGCACTGGTACCCACTACTGCGCAGCCTGTCACCGGTGCCATCCTGGCACCTATCCCAGAGCCCGACCCTCCTCACTCAGCAGGGGGAAACAGATCTTGCATCCGCACCTGCAAATCCTGAATCTTGCAGCCTGGCTTATTCCTTGAATTCTCCCCTAGTAACCAGCCTAAGCAAGCAGGTGCTGGACATTATTCTTGAAGCCAGAAGACCCAGTACAAGGAAATCCTATGCTGATAAATGGAAAAAGATTTGCTCCTGGATTCAATCTAAAGGACAGGACACAACTCTGCCCTCCCTACCTCTAATCCTGGATTACATAGATCTACTCCACAGAGGCCTATCCTTCTCCTCCATTAAGATCCATGCCTCTGCCACCTCGGCTCATTACAACACTGAGCCACCCCTCTTTTCTCACTCTTCTCATCAAACAGTTCCGGAGAGGGGCAAACAAGTTAAGGCCACCACGGAGAGCACCCACTCCTGCTTGGGACCTTAACTTTGCACTGGAAAAGCTCACGCTACACCCCTGTTTGAGCCTGCAGCATCAGCAGAGTTAAAAATTCCTCTCTTGGAAAACAGCATTGCTTCTGGACATCAGTTCAGCTACAAGAGTGTCTGAGGTACAAGCACTGACGGCTGTGGAACCCTTCATTATTTTTCATGCGGACAGGGCTTCCCTCAGGACTAATCCTTCCTTTATGCCTAAAGTGGTGTCCAGTGTGGCTCTCAACCAAACTATCCATTTGCCAATCTTCTTCTCTAATTTGCAAAATAAAGGGGAAAGAATCCTGCACTCTTTGGATGTGCACAGGCAGCTCAGATTCTACCTGCATAGGATTAAGCCCTTCAGGAAATCTGACCAGTTATTACTCAGTTTTGCACCAGGGGCAGAGGGCAAGGCCATTTCAAAACAGACAATTTTTAAATGGATAGCACACTGTATCCATTTCTGCTACAAACACCATAGGAAACCAACCCCTCAGGGGGTCAGAACACATTCCATTAGGGCAACTTCTACCGCTACAGCATTCCTCAGGGGAGTCCCTACCAGGGACATTCTGGAGGCTGCTACCTGGAGTTCTGTACACACTTTCATTAAGCACTACCACCTGCCCATATTTTTCCAAATCCAGGGCGGGTTTTGCAACTGCAGTCCTGAAGGGCATACTAGCCAGCCCAAACTCTTCTTGACTGCCTCCACCCTTTCTTCAGCTTTGGGAATAAACCCAAGTGTGATGACTGCAACAATGAAATACAAAGAACATAGTACAGTTGTGTACACTTACCATAAATGTAGATGTTAGAGAATATTCCCTGTTGCAGTCCTGGTTTCCCCTCCTTCCAGAACCCTTCTCTCTCGCTCTCTCTCTCTGTATACTACTCACCCCCTTCCAGGGATACTTGTATACTACTCACCCCCTTCCAGGGATACTGGTATTTACTAAGTCTCTGGTATTCGGGCCGACTGAGGGCTACGGATCTTGCTCTCCGAGAAGACTTCTAGTGTAAACCACCAGATTCACACTTCACAAAGAACTTGGGCATGGCTTACAACAACCTCACTGATACTACCTGCTGAAAAAAGGAATACAATAGCCAAGCAGTAATCTAGCAGGCACAGCTTCAACAGGCAGGCTGCTATTCTAAACACAGGTTTAGACTCTCAGCACCTTTACTTTCTGCTTATTAATCAAATCCCCATCAGTTTTCTTTCCATAGCAATATGAGAGTCTCTTATGAAAGCAATGAAGTTGATATGTGGCTGCCTACTTGTCTGAGATCTGCAGACATCACTATATGAAACTGAGAAAGTAGTCCAACTACAACAGCTGCCTTTGCTTTAGCATCCAACCAGAAATCCTACCACTTTTATATACTGAAACACTCTCCCAGATATCTGTTAAACTACTGCTTTACTACAGCAACAGAAATGCATACCAACAAATACAATGCTTTTAAAGATGCTTGAATGCCATAACTGCTGACATTCTCTGCTCATACATGTATAACATACACAAACACATATGCATACATGACATCAACAGGCATGCTGGTGTATACAGACTTATTTTTAAAGAATATTAATGACGGACTTCTGATGCCAAGGGTAAACTTATTCAATAACTCCAAAAGAAGGCCTTGTGTAATGTACCTGTCACTTTTTACTATTACCAATATTTATTCTTAGTACTCGGTTCCTTGATCTGGTATTAGCTTCTAATGTTGTGAGTTTCAGGATGGAATAACCTTTTAAATACAACAGGATCAGACATTACTTTACAGACAAGACAGAAATTACCTTACAGACCAGGTAGAGGTCACCTGTAAGTAACCTATAAGAAACTTAAAATAATTACAGTTTTGAAGTTTATCAACTACTCTAATTCTAGGACTTCTCTAGCAAAAATAATAGTAGCTGTCCAATTTCTTTCAGGTAGCTTGTTTGAAAGAAACAGACAATAGTGCTTTATTTAATAAGGGTTGGATCAGGGAGGTGTAAATGGTACAGTGATCTCAATGGTGTGACAAGACGTGCCCTTTTAGAATTAGAAGGTTACAGAACATGCTTTTTGACTGATTATCCCTACACCTTAAATGATGGCAGTGCTTTTTTATAATCTGACCATTTATTTTGTAATTAGAATTTATGTTCCTGTTGCCAAGTCTCATGATGTTACACTTACAGATATACTACTAAATCCAGTGAAACAACATTTTCTTTAAGCAAGCATATGATTTACATATTCACATACTGTACACTTTTTACCCATCCTAATAGGCCTTGATGCACCAGTGTGTGTGTGTGTGTGTGTGTGTGTGTGTGTGTGTGTGTGTGTGTGTGTGTGTGTGTGTGTGTGTTTTATTATATACATACATGGGAACATAAACTACTTGAATGTTTGGAATAACAAATGTCTGTAATGCTGGCAGAAGCAACTGAACAGTCATATGATTGCAGACTGCCAGCATTACTTTCTGGGAAATCCAAGTACATCAGGGAAGGAATATGCCATTTCCCTGCAACTGTGTGATCACAGAGTTGCTATATACAAGTGGTGGGGGGGGGGGACAATAATTTTAATTTATATCTTTTCAGAGTGATCATTTGTATTTTAAATTTTTTCAGCTTACAGTATACTCATACATAGATGGAACAGATTTTTATAAACAGAAACTCCCAATGTCGATAGCTGTTTGGTCGACAAATGTGTGAGACCGACAATCCCCGGGGCTGGGAAATATGCCCCTACCTTGGGGACTGTGCGATCTCAGAATTGGTTTACATTATTGAACACATTATATGTAGATATATAAAACAGCACAAACATGTCAAACAGGCACAGTACGTGCTTTCATCTTTAGCAGTCTGATGGGGTTTTTTTTGACTGAACAAAGACAGAAGTGCTCACTGTTACAAAATTTGTGTGTGTGCAAGTACTTGCAGGTTAGGGCTATGGAAGGATATAGGAATGCAAGTATGTACGCGTGCATGCAGTTGTGTGTGCATCCCAGTGTCCTTTTTTTCCTGTTTAGTGATAGAGTTTGGGAAAGAGTGCCTGTATCCTTATATTCAGGGGGAAGAGTTAGCACATGAGTAAGGTGGTGCATGGGGGCAAAGTCTACCTTTACTCATGTGTATTAAACCTAGCCCTACACACATTAGGGTGCTAAACACACTTTTCCTGTACCTCTATACAGACAAATTCTTCCTGCAACTTGTGTTTTTTTTTTTTTTTGGGGGGGGTGTTGGTATCAATTATTTGTAGAATTAAAAGTTCAACAAAAGGCAAGTTAGATGGAAATGTGTATATGTATGCATGTATATATATATATATATATATATATATATATATATATATATATATATATATATATATATATACACACACACACACATGTATATATATATATATATATATATATATATATATATATATATATATATATATATATATATATACACATACATGCACACACACACAGACACATTAATGTTGTATGATACACAATTATTTGACCATATTAGATACTAGTCAGCAATCTGTACATTCAAGCACAGAAACACAAAATAACCATGCTCTGAAAATTATAAAAAAATATTCAAATTCATAAACACCATATACTGCACTCAGGGATTCTTACCTCTTGAATTTTCTGGCTTCGTTCAAAGATAGCTTGAGCATCTCTGTCCTTCTCTGTATCCAGTTCACACACAGCTGTTGCTCCCATGTCTTCAGGGCCTACAGGTTTCTGGTACACAATATAATATCGAATTAGCACCAACAAAGTGGTTGTCTTGTTGCAATCTTGTTAAAAAAACAAAAGCATCATTTTATTCATGCCAAAACAAAGCCCTCTTTCTCAAGTAGCTATAGCACAAACACCCTCTTTCTCAAGTAGCTATAGCACAAACAATCAGATGTGCAGTGTTATTAAAAAACGGTATTACTTGGCAGAATCATTATTATTAAAACACTTGCATTACTTAGCAGAGTTTAACAGTATACGAGATGTCCAGTCTTTAGATAAATGTACTGTACAACTCTAGGAGGGGAAAAAAAAAAGGCACGACTTTGAACTAACCACTTTTATTGTTACAAGCGTTAGTGCTTTCATCTCAACACTCTATATAAGACTTCATCAAACTAAAAAACTCTCAATCAAAACTCATTCAATAAACAAATAAGCTACATGTTCAAAAATAAACTATCATACCAATGCTTTAAAATCGTGATTTTTAATACACATTTATAATTACAGCATTCAACCTGGTCTCATTATATGAATTTAATAAAATCTGCCACTTTAACCTCCAATACTGTTTTTATATCGCCACTACAAACCCCAAAATTAATATCTCGTCCCCCAAAAAATAACTTTTTACATTGCCATTTATGCTTAAATAAAGCATTCCTTTCATCTCCTATTAGTACTGTATTTAAGTGATCAGAAATTCCATTCTTATAGTTTTACAAACATAAGAAAGCTTTCACATCCACAGCACTGGACATACTATACCACATCCATTGATTTACATGTAAAATATCCAGGGATAGCATCACTTTTACTAGTAAGACTACAGTAAACAGAAACCCCATCTGCAACATATATACATATAACAAACACAATCTTTTCATGTATATGTTCCAGTCTTTACTAAACAAATATTTCATATTACTACTTCTTTTATTAGCAAAACTAGGATATTTTTCTGTATTTCTTTAAAACATCAGGGAATCCCTTAAAAATCTTCCAATTATCTAGAATAATTTTATTTATTGCACAAGAATCCACTGTATATTGCAGCAACATATATTGTTTTATTTTGTGTTACAACTCTACCATCGTGTGAAAAAAATAACCAACTATACTTGCAATTATTCACTTTTTCTTTTCATTCATTCTTTTTCTCTATTATCTTTATTTTTGTAATAAGTTCTAATGGATAGACTCATAAAACATTTTTTTCATTAAATCCATTTCTTAAAAAAAAAAAAAAAAAACAATTACCTTCTGTCATATATCTATTAACTCTACACATGTCCATTTACTATATATATATATTTTACATGCATAGGATGCATACTCCTATAATGTAATAATGTATTAATGTTATCTTCTTTTTTCCGAATCTTTGTGGCCAAATAACCACCTTTCTTATAAAGTAATAGATCCAGCTATTTAACACTGTATTCTAAACTCACAAACATAAAAATATAAATAAGTACTTAACTCTAAAATAGCAATAAATTCAGCAACTCTACATAACCATCCCATATCATAACAGTGTCATCCATAAAATAATACTTTCACACATTCCTCTCTCTTACACACAACTGTTTGACAACATGACATTACTAAATTCACAAAACTGGGGCCAGCAGTGGCAACCACAGCTATACCAGTAAATTGTTTATATATCTTATTATTTAAAAAATAAATATCAGTTAAAATCAAATCTATTACAGCTACCAACAATTTCAGAATACTTGAGACACTGCACTAGGGGGATGAAGGGTGGATAAGGCTACTGCAGCAGTGGTGAATTCAAACATCTACTGTTAAGGGCAAGTGCACTAACCTTTAGATTATATGGGTCAATTACCAAAGCCTATCTAACCCGGAGGGAGGAAAGACAGATCCAGGAGCCCCTGGAGAATGGCCTTAGCAAAGCACAATCCTGACACAGAAAAGGAATCCAGTTTGTAATGCTTTGTAAAAGTATGGAAAGAGGACCATGTAGCTAGCACTAGAATGCTTAGAGTACACCCTTTTCTGGTATGCCATGAATAAAGACAAGGCTCTAGTAGTGTGTGCTTTGATACTGCCTGGAATGGCTCTGCCATGGTGGGTATAACAGCAATTGCTGAGGACAGCCACCTGGAAACTGTCTGTTGAGACACAGAATGCCCCTTTTCTGTCCCATGAAAAGGAATAAAAAGCTTTTCTAAAGGACTTAGTTCTGTCAAGATAGTGACTCAGCTTCCAATGCCCATCCAGGGTATGCAGAATCTTTTTCTCTCTGGTTTTCGGGTTCTGGCTGGAAAACTGGAAGACTGAAGGCTTTATTCAAAGTAAACTGAAAAAAAAATGATGTACAAGGAGGGATTCATTCTTAACGTGACCATAGCTCTGTGAAATATGAGCTAGGGATCACCCACAGTGAGAGCTTGCAACTCAGATACTCTTCTTGCAGAAGTCGTGGAAAACTGTACTCATCATTGCTACGTAAAGAACCTTAAATCAGCTTGTTGAGAAGCTTGACATGGTTATGTGGTCAACTTTTCCAGCTCAAAGTTGAGATCCCAAGAAAGAGCACCATATTTATGACACAGTCAAAGATGCAAAACTCCTTTCAGAAAAGTACAGTTTTGTACCTACCATAAATGTAGATGTTCGAGGATCTCCATTGCTGCAGTCCTGACATATGGGTACTCCGCTGTCCACAATCGGCCCGAATACCAAAGGGCTAGAACCGGCGCCGGTCATCGGCGCCCGAGACTGACGTCAGTACGTGCCAGTACAAATGTGCATGACCGACGCCATAACCTCAGTCTTTCTTGCCTCAGACGTCAGAATGCAAAAAACACCACCCAAACCCCAACCTAAAAAGAAAAGGGGGGAAGGAGGGAGGGAAAATTGGACTGCAGCAATGGAGATCCTCGAACATCTACATTTATGGTAGGTACAAAACTGTACTATGTTCTTCGTCTCCCATTGCTGCAGTCCTGACATATGGGTAGAATCCCAGAGCAACGGAAAAAAGGGAGGCTGGCCAACTAAATAGCATTAGGGGCTGCTAACATGCCCTGTAAGATTGCAGTGGCAAACCCAGCCCTAGACCTAGAATAAAGAGGTAAATGATAATGCTTTGTAAAGGTATGTACAGAACTCCAAGTAGCTGCCTCTAGAATGTCTTTAGTAGCTACCCCTCTCAAAAAAGCAGTAGAGGTGGCCGTAGCCCTAGTAGAATGAGGCCTGATCCCAACTGGAACATCCTTGCCATGATGAGAGTAACAAAAGCAATACAATGGCCAATCCACTTGGAAATAGTCTGTTTGAGACAGCCTTCCTCGTGAAGTCAAAGCAAGCGAAACAAATAATTGTTGAGATCTTCTGAACTCTTTGGTTCTGCTCAAATAATACCTTAACTGCCTATGTACATCCAAAGAATGCAAAACTTTTTCCCCTTCATTTTGGGGTTAGCATAAAAAGTAGGCAAATGTATAGATTGGTTCAATGCCACATTAGAAATCACTTTAGGCAGAAAAGTAGGATTAGTACGTAAGGAAACTCTGTCATTGTGAAAAATCAGAAAAGGTTCCACTGCCATGAGGGCCTGTAATTCAGATACCCTTCTAGCAGAAGTAACAGCCAATAAAAAAGCAGTCTTCCAAGACAACAACTGCAATTCAGCTGTAGCTGCAGGTTCAAAAGGAGGCAGAGTCAGCTTTTCCAAAACAAAATTAAGATCCCAGGTAGGAGTAGGAGCCCTCCATGGGGGTCTTATATTCTTTGCCCCTCTAAGAAACTGTTTAACCAATGGATGTGAAAATAAAGGAGGGTCACAATCATAGTGAGCAGAAATAGCTGCAGCATGCACTTTTACAGAAGAGAAGGACAAACCCTTGTCCAATAAAACAGTCAAATATTGCAATGTACAACTCAAATTAGGCAATTTGACATCAAAGCCTTTAGCTGAACTCCAAAGAAAAAATCTCTTCCATTTACCAGCATAAACTTTTCGAGTACTAGGACGCCTGGCTTCCAAAATAACATCCAAAACTTGTTGAGGGAGCTGAAGGTCCTCCTTCTCTAAAACAGAATGCGCCAGGCTGTCAGGTGTAGGGATTGCACCCTGACATTGAGAAAACGATTGTTTTCCTGAGACAATAAGTGAGGAATCTGTGGTAATGGCCAAGGTGTTCCATGAATTAAGCTCCTCAACAGAGGGTACCAATGCTGACGAGGCCAATCCAGTGTTATTATAAGGATCATGCAAGGTTTGTCCCTCCTGACTTTCAACAATACCTTTGGAAGAAGAGGCAAGAAAAAGACAAAAGTGTCCCCAATGGGGTACTTAGCCCAGCTTGGTCTCCGGTCTGAAACTCGAAAACCGACAATTCCAGAATGCCGAACGGCACTTGCAAATGCTGCTTCTGCTTAGGACCACGCGGCAAGAAAGACTGAGGTTATGGCGTCGGTCATGCGCATTTGTACTGGCACGTACTGACGTCAGTCTCGGGCGCCGATGACCGACGCCGGTTCTAGCCCTTTGGTATTCGGGCCGATTGTGGACAGCGGAGTACCCATATGTCAGGACTGCAGCAATGGGAGACGAAGAACATTTGTTTTACCACAAACAGAAATAAAAGAGGAGAATCTATGGGCAGACATGCTGAAATGTCCGCAAGATGAACCTTTACAGAGGAATAAGAGACGCCAAAGGATAATTAATGGACTTTCCCAGTAAACATGTCAAATAAATAACTCACAAAAATATTTGAGCACCAGTGGTACAAAATCCGTGAGACCCCTGGTTATTGGCTAGCACCAATTAGAAAATTGTTTCCACTTGCCAATGTAGGATTTTCTAGTAACAGATTTTCTTGCCTCCTTTAGTACCTCCTGCATGTCCTCATGAAATAAGTGCCTAAAAGGTATCAGCACTGAACTGTCCAGTTAGTAAGCAGAAGTTGAATGAGACTGAGGTGAATCACCCCCCCCCCGTCTTGTGTGAGTAGGTCTAGTCTACGAGAAAACTTGTGATAATTTCCCTTGGCCAACTCCAAAAGATGGGAGAACCAATGCTGCCTGGGCCAGAAGGGAGTCACCACAATCATTTTTGGAGAGTTTTTCTGAATCTTCACAATTACATTGAATATCAGTGGAAGGGGTAGAAATGCATGAAGTGATACTCCCATATACAGGAATGAAAACGCATCTGATTTCTATGCTTATTTTCAAGGAGCTGTGGTGCAGAATTTGCTTCACTGCCTGTTTTGAAAGGAAGTGAACAAATCAATCAGAGGTGCTCCCCACAACCCATCAGTTTCTGGAAGACCCTCCTCTCATTCAATTTCCATTTGTGAGGGTCTGTCCTGGTCCTGCTCAACTTGTCTGCCACTACATTTTGCTGTGATGGAATGTAAGATGCCTGGAAGGTTAAAGAATTCTGTAGAGCCATCATAGCCAGACTTCATATGGGGTCTGACCTTGCACCTCCTGGCTTGTTTTTGTATCACGTGAATGTGGTATTATCTGTAATCCCTTGCAGAGATCTTGGTGACCACAAATGATTAAGAGACTTCAAGGCATGGATCAAAGCCAACATCTCTTTTTACATGGATGTGCTTTGCTCTGATTGGATTCTACAGGCCTTGCACCCTTGCCCCCATGGAAACTGCTCCTCATGCAAAATGTGAAGCATCTGTGGTAAGAGATTTTGGGGTCTGAGGAAAGAATGGAAACCTGGTTTCAGCTGAATGCATTTCCACCAATGCAGTTTACTTTTTAGAAAGTCCCAAACTCGAATTTTAAATTCCTGAGAATACAAATGTTGGTTTCATGTATTTTTTAGAAAACACTGCATCTTTCTTATGTGTAACACGGCTAGAGGAATAATGAGAATCGCAGAAGCTGTGATTCTAAGAATTATCTTGTGGAAGTGGGAAACTGATTGGAGAAGCTGAGAAAAAAAATTCCACAGAAAAATGGAGAAGCTCAGAAAAACATTCCTGGGAAAAAAACTTACCTTCTTTCATGTCAGACAGTTTGAATAGGAGTATCTAGTAGGCAACTGAGAAACACAAAATCCTCCTAAACTCTGTCTCAGGGGATTGTAGCACTTATCTGGAAGCTCAGACTGGTCAAGTTGAGGACTCTTGACATCTGGCAAGAAGACTCTGCAAAGAGATAAGCAAGTCATCTAAATAAGGAAATATGCAAGTGTCATTTAGTCTGCAACAAGCTATGACTTCAGCTAAACATTTTGTAAACACCCTTGGTGCTACAGATAATTCCAAAGGGTAATGCAAATTACTGATAATGTGACCCAGATACACAGAATCTGGGACATTTCCTGCAGCCTGTGGCTATGGAAATGTGATAAGCATCGTTTAACTCTAAATGTTACCATAAAACTTCTCTGGGGAAAGAGAAGTAACAGATTATGAATGGTCAACATCCTGAATTTTGTAACTTCCCATACTTAGAAAGGAAAGATCTTGAACTGATCTCCAAGGATATTTTCTTTGGTACCAGAAACATTCTGAATAGAAGCATTTGCCACTTGATTTACTGGTACCCCTTCTAGGACTACTAGTGTGAGCAAATGATGAAGAACCCGATGAAAAAAATTCTGCTTGGTTTGGATGGTGGAGAGGAACTCCTCTGAAAGGAGGTGTTTGTATCTAGTGCCAAACACAGCCCTCCTGCATCAATGTTAATGTCAGAGAGTCTGCAACAATCTGTTGCCAAAGGGGAATGCACAGAGTCAGACAGATTTTGTGAGATGGGAGCATGCAGGGAAAAGAATGTTGATATAGTTTTTATGAAGTTGTAAACTGTATTTTTAAGAAAGGATACTTGTTTCTTATTGTTCACCTCCTGCCATTGTATTTTCTTCCTCTGGCTTGAGGAGGAAGAGTGGCAGACACTGTTTGCTTTGTTTCTTAGACAGAAGATCCAGAAGATTTCTAAGACAGGCCCTGAAAAATCTTGGAAACACCCTGAATTCACTTCCTTCTTTCGTCATATTTGAAGACCCAAGTAGCAGATGGGCCAAATCAATCATCCTTATCTAAAACTAAATTTCAGACTTTACGTCCTCAGAAAACTTTTGATTAAAAAACCAGGAATACCTCCTCAAAACTGTAGCAGAAGCAGTGCCCCTAGGCATCATCTCTGTACAATCATACACATTCCTAAAGCCATGTTTAGATACTTGAGAAATGTTAGAAATAGAATTCAGATAGGCATTACCTTCAGGGAGAAGTGTAGTCGCCAATTCTCTCAAACTGTCTACACAAAAAGCCCAGGTTCCACACATGGGTCTGATAGTTAAGAATTCTATATGCAAAGTGGAGGAAGAAAAAATTTCTCTTACCATATCTGTCCAATAATCTTCCCTCCTTACACACAAGGGAGGAGTGTTGCAGAACAAGAGCACTTTCCCAAATGACGAAGACGTGGACATGGCAGCAGGGTCATACCAAAGATGGGAAAATGTTCAGACCTAAGATGGGAAAATGCTTGTTAGTTTGAGAAACTTTTTAAACCTGCCAGCTTTTTTGGAGACTGAAGATTGAGAATCTGGGTCACTACAGACTGTATCAAATGCATCCTCCAAGTCTGGCACTAACAGAGAAGCGGGTAGTAGAATGATGCATACCTAGTTACTACATAATATTGAACTAGAAAAATGCTTGAATAATGTCCTTCGCCCAAGAGACTGAGAGGCACTAGTTCTAGGACTCCGAGACAGCTTTTTATGTAGAATGTGAGGAAACAGAGAAATCTGGTTTCCTGGGCAAGAAGGAATTACCTGGAGAGGTAGGGATTCCCATTGCCAAATATACCCCAGAGGATTACCTTCAGACCACAACTGTCAAACAACTGGATTGCAAGAAGGATGATGAAGTCTCAGAGACAGAAAGGTTTGGTTTGCTGGGAGGGGGGGACTGAACAGGTGGATAGTCTTGATGACTTGGACTGTCCTTGACTTTTAGAAGCCTTTCCTTTTACTTTTTTTTACCTCCATTCCGTTTTTTTTTTAAACCCCGACTACTGGCTCCTTCTGTTTAAACTGCTTATTAGAAAAGGGAGCTGAACAGAAAACTATTATATGGTCTGAAAAAGTAGAGTTGAAAAATCTGAGTTACTCCTTAAATTTTCGTCTTTCACCACACTTAAGCACCTCAGCTGCAGAAGGGCCAAAGAGAGCCTCTTTATCCAAAAGAAAATGTAAAATCTCATATTTAACATTACAAATTTTTTTTTGGCTACAAAGCGAAGCAAAATTTCCTCCCAAATGATCTAGAAACAGCATCATAGGTAATATGCTAAGAAAGGGAAGTAGCAGTCACAGAAGTATTTAATTATTTCTTTTGTTTCTACATGAACTCTCAAAAAAAGTTAACATTTGTGCTTAACAGTTTAAAATCCTGAAAGTTAAAAGTATTGGAAGAATACATTTTCTTCCTAAATGTATCCACTGCTTTCCCATCTTTGTCAGTGGGAATGGGGTCATTAGCAGCAGTAACTGGTTTAGCATCAGCCGATTTAAAGAAAGAGATCTCTGCTGGATCTACTTCAGTATTAGAAAATGAGTACTTGTGTGTCTGGATATCTTATATTACCTGTTAGACTTCTGTCTTGGGAGCAGAAGGCTGACTGTCCAGGTAAGCTGGAGGCAGTGAATAATGTAGGCTAACCTTGGTTAACTGCAACAAGTCATAATACATCTTCTGTGCTACAGTAAACTTATTCTGGTCCTTTCCAAAATGTCAGCAAAATAAATCTCTTCAGCAGGGAAATATGTTACCATACTTTCCTTGAAAGCTGATCAGACTAAGAATTTCCCCGAGGTACAGCCCTCCTGCAATGTCTACTCTTCTGACTGACAAATCTTGCCAGAATGAGAGGGAACTCTTCTTTTTCTTATGAAAGTAATAACCAACACCACCGGAAAGTAAATTACACTGAGCGTCAATAAAACAAACAGTATCAAACGGAAATAATGAAATGAGCTCAGTGACAACCTCTGGCAGTTGGTAACGGTCACCATATGACAGTCTATTCAGACCAAGTTCAAATTGTCCTTGTAGTTCAAATCAATAAACGATTGATGTAGATCTTGTACATAATAAAACCGTTTATTTGGTAGCAAAAACAGGTAAGCGCTTTCACCAAAGTGGCTTCTTCAAACCTCAATGATACATATCATTGATATCGTTTATTGATTTGTACAAGGACAATTTGAACTTGATCTGAATAGACTGTCGTATGGTGACCGTCACCAACTGCCAGAGGTTGTCACTGAGCTCATTTCATTATCTTCTTCTTTTTCTTACTTGAAGATTTAGAAGGCTGGAAAAGGTTGAAATAAATTCCTTACCCAACCCTGGTAAATCTTTCCTACCCATGGAATTAGAAACAGAATGCAGACATTTTTACTTTTTTAGTGAGCATTTGCTTAGTGAGGAAAAACTTCAGTTTCCCAAGGCATACGGGATCCAGATTCCACATTCCTATCCTGGCCAGGTGAATACCCTTAGCCTGCCTTTCCCCTGACACAAAGGAAAGTGGCTCTACCATGTCTACTGAGGGCACCCTTACAGCAACAGAGACCGTGATTATCCTCCAGTCTTTGGTGCTTGGAAGGTTAAACCAAGAGGACCCGGGGGGGGGGGGGCTGGGTGGTCTGAGGAACAAGCAGCAGCCAAAGCAGAATCACCTACCAGTGACAGAGGCAAATTCAGACCTGGTCTCACCCCAAAAGACTGCTTACAAGTTTCTTTTTTTACTTGCAAGTGAAGATGCAACCACAGAGACAGAAGGCTCCATTGGTAAATCGAGGAAGAAGTGGGAAAAAAATCAGGTAGCAAAGCCAAAGCAAGTCAGTACACCGAATGGAACAGAAAAAGTTGTTCCAAAGTTAAACCACTGACCGTTCTTCACAAGCACAATACTGTTTCTCCAAACAAGCAAAAGTTTAACACTTGAATAAGATTTTTACTCAAAATAAAAACTTTTTACTCAAAATAAAAACTTTTCCTCACAAAAAGTTTACATAAGCACCCATATAAGAATGCCCTTCAAATATACAAAGACCATCCAAATTGCATTGTTTTGCAACAAAAAAATCTTCTAATAGAAAAGAAACAAGTTTTCCTCAAAGAAAATAAGGCAGCTTTCCTCAAATGGGGACTTATCTGCTTAGCTCTTGAAGGCTCACTAGCCAACTTATAGACTCACGTGGCTTACCAAAGAAACACTCACTACAGCAGAGAAAAGCTTTTTTGCACTCAACTGCATTTATATGGAGCTCTGCATGACTTCCTGGCAGAGAGAATGCAAAGTTGCCCAGAGCTCTAAGAAGTTGGCCAGTGCAGGGAAGCAAGATCCGGGTCTATATCAGAACATCGCATGATTAAAATTGTGAACGCTCTAAAGAACGAAAATGCCGGACCTCAAACTCGTTATTGTGGGGGCCCACACCACCGCTAAATATATATTCCAACTCCAAGATTGCACTACAGCAAAGAAAGGGCAAATATTCCAATCTTCACTGTACTGCAATCTCAAAAAAAAAAGCATTTTCACTCTTTAGGGCGTTTGCGATTTTAATAATTCGATGTTCTGATACAGACCCAAATATCCTTATGGCTTAGACTACTGCAATGGTGATTAAACATTCCAAAAGACTTAAGAGTCACAAATGGTAATACGACTTTAGATTAAATGTAATGTTACTATTTGTTAAATCTGAAATAAATCAACTGCCATCAGCTCTCAGGCAATTTCTAACATACTGTTTGGACATACACCAACAAAAACATTTATAATAAAGGTTCTAGCTTAACAATTTATTTTTTTCTACACTTTTTGCCTCCCTATCTGCCACTCTCAGCCCTACCCTTCAGTTCTTCCTAGCTCATTCATTCCTCAGTGAAACTGTCGCCAATGACACAGGAGAGAGCTGATAAAAGGCAGCTGACATCTAGGCAAGCATGAAGGCTGGCTGATGCCATGGAAATACAAGGACTATCAATCTTCTATAGTCTATTCCATCTGGACCAGCAGGGAGAGTACTGCTACTGCCACTGATCCTGTCCCTGACTCAGGATTTGCTGTTGCTACTTCTAATCCTCAGATGGCTGGTGCTTTTATGATTAGTCCCAACTCCACCCCAGGGGGATGAGATCAGTAGCTGATCACGGGGGGGGGGGGGGGGGTTGGCTCTTAAGCTCATACCTTATTTGTGTTCATATATGTATGCAGGGTTATATGTATGCAGGGCGAGACAGAATCAAAAGATTTGAGAGTGCCAAACCCACATCCCTGGTTCCTGGCTGATCTCTGCTGGCAGCCAATCTTTGCCTGCAAATGGCATTCAGCCAACCAGCCATACCAATAATTCTCACCAGGATGGGCGAGGCAGCATCACTTGCTCAAACCTCACTCTTACCACTCCACCCCACTACTCTAACTTGGATCTTTTGGATTGTAGTCAGTGCTTTACTCTTAAGTTACAGAACCAGGTGTGTGCAGTTTTACTAAATGGAGTTTACTTACTCAGCAGTAGCTTTTTTTTTTTTCCCTTTTTTAATTCTCAGTAGCAATTCCATAAGTCAAAGCAGAAACTACTTTAATGAGGAAAAGCATGGTTATTTAGGACAGTCCATATGTCACAAAATTGTGTTAAAACTGGAACTTCTGCTTGCCTATCCATGTGGGATTAAACAGAAACACCTGAAAAAACTAATTCTGACTTTAAGGAGCAAAATATACAAGTTCATAGGTGTATACTACCCCAATGACCAGTGGGGTCTTTACAAGCCTAGCCATTCAACCCAAATGTCTCCCATAACTTATTGTGCTTTAGAGGTTTATTTTAAGGGGTAGGGGTTAATGTTAACTAGGGCATGATTCAACTACTGCCTCTGCCCAAACACATGGCACATACCATGGGTGAACTTCTGGTTTCCCATACATTGGTTCAGGTTATGCTTGAATAGGGTTAGAGAAAGGCTTTGCTTCACATGGATGGGAAGCTCGTTTCAGAGAACAGGAATTCTCCGAGACACATACTGGTCCCTCCCAACATGGCCTGGATCTAGTACTTCTGATAGTGATCATTTTGCAGATATGAACAAGATCCATTAGAGCAGTGTCCAATGTTCAAGGACGCCATGAATGCAAGGCATACACCACTCCTCAACAGTCTGTAGGAAACAGAGTATGGAGACAGGGCTTTGAGACAATCTGAAAAGGAGATTTTATTTACACCATGCATTCTTTTTGTGATGAAACTCTGTGGATGTTCCAGCTGTTGCTTGTGCTTGGTCAGTTACATACCGGAGAGGGTGTTATACTTCATGATGGGGACTGATGAGGGTTGAATAAAAGAGGCATGATGACCTTCCTGGATCTGGATGCCATGCTGTTACTTGGAAACAGAGACACAGAATGTGTTTCTTGCTACCTTAGACGCATGTTAGTTGAAAGCCAAATTACCACCTACATACGTTCACAAGTCCATGACTACTAAGTTTATCCTTAGGGGTGTTTTAATGATTAGCTAGTTTCTTGGGGGTGACCAACTTTCCAAAAGGTACTATTATGCATTTCTTGGCATTCAGTTTTAAGTTGTGGCTTTGGCACCAGTCATTTTGTCTGTGTTAAACCTTCCAACAAGAGGTTTGTGTCTTGGGGGGATTCAATGACTGTTCCTAGTTTGCAATCTTCTACAAACTTGGTCAGTCAGAGGCCGTAGACATTGGCCTTGACTTCTGAGAAGTAGATGCCAAAGAGGAGTGAACCCAGCACAGAGCCCCGAGGGACTCCACTGGTGACAGGCCTCTTAGTGGAGGTGGTCTCCCTGATTCTAACTTCTTGGGCCCTATTTCCGAACCAGATGGCTATCCAGAGCATCATACTGGGTTTATGCCCAATTCCAGGAGTTTAGCAACAATATCAGAGTGGGGTATTGTATCACAATTCCTTAGCCAGGTCAAGGCAGGCAGTATGGACCATTTTAACCTCATCCACTCTCTTTTTGACCTTCTAAAAAGAAGTCCACCTGGTTTAGTAGACATGATCTGCCACTGCTAAAACCAAACTATGTTGGGACCAGTGTCTAAGGTTTCCTATATCATTATTAATAATTTCCATGGTAATTCTTTCAATAGTTTTGCAGATGAGACTAATCAGACTAATAGGTCTGTAGTTCCCAGGACTTGTTGAAGAACTGCCCTTGCGCACAGGGATAACCATTGAAGCCCTCCATTTGTGCGGCACAAAGGCTGTTCGGGGGCTACAGTTGAAAAGTGACTCCAGTGGCCCTGACAGGTCATATTTTAGACTGTTTAGTAGGCATCCTGGCATATTATCGGGGTCCACTGAGGCTGTGTTTTTGGACTTTGAGGGCACATTTAGGATCTGCTTCCCACTGATAGCTGGTGAGGTTTATGTTTGTTGCCATTTCCTGGGGGGGGGGGGGGAGTGGTGTGTGAAGTTGGAACTGAATTTGTCAGCCAGAAGATCTGACTCCATGAATGTAGCTCCATTTGCAACCAGTTTAGCACAATGCTGTGTGCTGCCTTTTAAGATTTCAGACATAGCTAAAGAAGGCCTTATTGCTGGTCTTAATCTGCTCTCTTAGTTGTCTATTCAGCTTGACAGAGTTTTTATCTTTTTGGGTGTTGCACTTCATAAGTTTAGCTATGACTTTTTTTCTTTTTTTGTACAACCTGTTTTTGATTCCACCAGGGTGGCTTTTTTTTTTTTTGACTTACTTTGAGTTTGACTTACTTCTGCTAGTCATAGCAGCCCATACACAACTACAGACATGGTTGTACAGAGTTTCTGTGAACAATTATGCACAGGCTGCTGTGTTATTCAAGTTTGGAGGGGCTTGAGATTTTGAAAGGTTATTATTTAATAAGTAGTAGTTTGATTTGGAATAGTTCCCAACTAACTGTTACAGCGTTTACAGAATTGATTTTTTATTTTGAAGGAGACAGCTCTGTGGTCTGACCTCATCATAGAGGACACGACACTGGGGGGGTGGTGTTGGAGCATTCTCCCACATTTGTGAGTACAAGGTCCAATATGTTTAACACAAGGTACAGAGTTTAATTCTGACTTCCAAGTTAGTGGCTAGGCTTAAAAATGGCTCTTCAGGGCACTTAGTCTCAAATTCACCTATGAACATCACTAAAGAGAAAATTGATTACTTTTACAGGCTGCTGAGGAGAGATCCAAGCTTGGCATAAAAGGTCGTCACACGTCACCCTGATGGACATCCTGCACATCTACAAAACAAAAACCACTAGAATTACATATTCTACAGACTTGAACTTTGCCTGCGATATAAATAGGACCTGCTGGAGAGACAAGTATAATATCCCAGAGACTACCCCTTTTCTGGAACAGGCTCCCCATTCAAGTGAAGCAGAGTTCCTCCCTAACCCTATTCAAGTGCAACTTGGGTAGCTGGATGGGTAACAGGAAAAGGTTTCTAATGGACAGTGTGTAAATAGTTAATCTCCCTGGCCCCTGCTTGAAAATCTTTCATCACCAAAGTCCTTGCTTACACTTATCAAGTGTACCAGAATGGTCAGAGATTTAGGAATGCATAGCTAGGCTTAAAAAGGCTCCTGTGATCATTAGCCTAGTACACACCTATATTGCCTAGGCTGTTTGTGTTAAATTCCAGGATTCTCTGTGAATGCAAGTTTGGGGCTGTGTAGGATTCCTGGTCTATTGAGAGGTAATTAGAGTAACCCATAAGTATGCTATACAGTTATATGGTGAATGTCTCCAGCAGGTCTCTGTATGAAATACGGGCTTCTGGGGTGATGGAGGGTGACCTACAGGATCACAGGAAGTTACTAGGCTAATGGCCCAGAGGCCCTTACAAGCCTAGCCAAGAATTTGGCCCATGTTCTGACAAGTCAGCACCAAAATCCCCTGTCCGGTGGGGACACAGGTGGAATCCGCTGGGGTGCATTTTCTGTTCCCCATCCAGTTACATAGGTTGCGCTAAAAAAGGGTTAATGAGGCACTCTGCTTGATGTGCAGCGGGAGTCTTTTCCACAGAAGGGGGGAGTCTCTGGGACACAAACCTGTATCTTGCTAGGGTGTGGTATGGGACTTTGTCAATGGTAATTTGTAAAAGGAGAAACTCCACTGCTTCATCCTGTTTAACCGACCTCAAGGTATACTTGTTATTTATGTAGCTAGAGACACCACCTTGGGTATGTGCCTCTGCAATTGCTAGTCTAAATGTGTGGAAGGCAATGAAGTCTGGCATCACTGGGGTACACTCCATGGCTTTAAGCCATGTCTCAGTAACTGCAAAGATGTCTGCATTCGCCATGATGAGGAGATATTGGAGAGCGTGGAAACTGTTTAGGCCCTCAACATTGATCAGTAATCCAATTAGACTCTTTTGTACAGAGTTTGCTATGCTGGAAGGGTTGTCAAGTTGGCATGGTCTAAAAAAATGCTCACTGGGGAGGACAATGTTTTCATCAAAATTCAAAAGCCTACAGGGTCAGGAGCGGAGTATTCCTGGCAAAGAAATGTCTGTTGGCCATATACTCCCATGCTGACAAATACTGTATTCCCCTAGAATGACACCATAAACTAAGTCAATGAAAGTCAATCATCTTCTGTTCGTATTTGAGAATCATCCTTGATGGTAGAATGCTACTTAATGCTAGGTACATACCTACCTACCTATGACACAGTCCAAGAGCTCCATAATGTCATTCTTCAGTCTAAGGAGATATACCTTACACCATTTACATCTACATGGACTAAAACTGACTCATACTGGTACTGGTGGTGCAATGACTTGAGAGTTTGTTTGACTTGTTAGAGCCTGGTTCCTGACAACTGACCATTACTTTCTTCTCGTTCAGCATGGTGACAGTGGCATCAGTATGTCACACAATGCAGTCCCCTATGACTAGAGTCCTGGGTAGCATGTTGACTTGCTTTATGAACTTAGACAAGGCTCCACTTGATGTGGCTGTATGTACAGTGTTTGGTATTGTTTTTGTACCATGCTTTTGGGTTTGCTGAGGAAGATGTCTTATAGGTAAAGTGTCTGGAGGTCTTTAAAGTTTGGGAGGATTGCATTTAAGTGCCTCAGCATATTTTAGTCTATGTGTGTGTTGCATACTATGTATCAGTGGGTGTAGTGTGCTCTGTTTCAGACAACCTGTTTTTTTTTTTTATTATGAGTGCCTGCATGTGAGAGTTTGGTTCCCAGTGACTATGTACATGTTCATCTCTTACATAATGTATTTGTTTCTTTAAGGATTAAATGATTGTGAGTAAACATAAAACAAGTGCTACATTGTCTCGGGATTTCTATATCCCCCAAACTGGCTGCAGAAAAATTGGGAAAGTGTATATTCATTATGACAGGTCCTTTATTAGTTGAGCTACAACCAGGCCCACCACCTACTGCCACTACATGGAAAATCCTTAGTACTCTTGAAGCAAATAAAGAAAAAAGAAAGAAAAAGGAGCTGGATGGAGTGTAAATAAACTCATTTATCCAACTACTTAGGCAATGAATTCAGAGCAAGTAAATGAGCAGAACAGACAATGAAAGGCAAGATGTACTTTTTTCAAAATAAGCAGAAGGATCGCAATGAATAATTGAAGACATCAAAAACAGTGTAAACAGTTTACAGAAGTGAGATTATTCACTAAAAGTACTTAGCTTTGGCTGAATGGCACCAGATGCAAGACAAACGCTTCGGAGTCCCATGTGAAGGTGGCAAACATTGCTGAGCTCTGGATTAACGAGCTAAGAGCAACTCAATTGTACTGACTTTATCCAGGCACCAAAAACAAGGTAAGCTGACTAATAAGCCCTCTAGTCAATAAAAACTACACTCAGGACTACCTACTGTGTTTCCCAACTTGGGTAGACCAAGCTACCACCAGCTGCTACTACATGGAAAATCCTCAGTCCTACTGATGTAAGAACACAGAAAAGAGCTTGCTGGAGTGTAAAAAACACACTAATTTATCCAACTAGAATTATTATGAATTCAGAGAAAATATCAGCAGAATGGAAACCGAGGCAAAATGGAAATTTTAATTACATTAAATGCTGCTAGGTCAAAAATCACCAGGTTTAAAAAAGCACAGTAAGGAAACAGAGAGTGGGTGGTTGGGAGTCATCACTGCTTGTAGCTGTTGCAGGCTTTGAATTTTACCAGAGGAAACAAGGCCACATATATATATATATATATATATATATATATATATATATATATATATATATATATATATATACTGTAAGTATCACTAAATCCACCTTACTCTTGGGCTTGCTGACTCTGATGAATTCTGTTACACTGACTTATACTCTGCTTAGGCAAATTGCATATAGTGTAAATATCTTTTAAATTTGTTCTTACTGTGATGTCAATTGTATGCATTCTGTACTTATGCTCACTATATGAATGTGTTGTGATCATATACTTCTACTACAACCTTGTTTTTGTTTAACTGTTAACCTTACTTGAATATGTTTTTTCTTTAATTACTGTTAAACTTTAACAACTTTTTACTTATTGCTTTGTAAATTTGTGGAGCTTTTCTCCCTAGGAATCAGCTGAAAACAGACACCTGTTGTCTAGCCGGACTATCCTGGTAAACAAATGTTGAATAAAATAAAACAAATCACTCAAGAAGCAAAATAATAAATAAAAAAAAACAAGTGAAAACGTGTAGGGTAGATAATTTAAGTGCCAATCTGCCACAAAGAACAAAATCACCAAACCGATTTCTCAAAACAGAAAACAAAATGCAAGAGGGACAAGAACACAGAAAGCAGCTCTATCAGCTTAAGCAACTACACAAAAAAATACACAATTAAAATTACGATAATTTTAGAAATGCTGATGGAGGGATACAAAGCGCTAAGCTACCATGTGGTACCATAAGCACAACACGTACACACACACACAGGTTTAGGCATTTGAACCAAATACGTCCATATCCTACCAAGCCTACACACATATGCACCTATACTGTAACCCATAAAAATCAAATACGCCCTGTAGCATACAGCTGCTTCTCTACTCCTTCCATATGCTGTTGTATGCAAGTCTTTCCTGATGTACATCAAAGGATTGCGATGGCAGCAGGTTAGGGTAAGCCATAAAACGTTGCAATGTCATAATTAAATGAAAATGGCGAATATTGTGCAGGACTGGGTAATGAAGAGCAAACATGTAAAACCTTCTCTGAATCCTGAATCAGATTCTTGTGCAGTACTGAACACGGCCTCACATCAAATGGTGTACAACTCACTGCATGGAGCACGACACACCTGCCAGCTCCATGATGCACGAGCAAAATGGCATGAGTTTGATCAGCAAGCCACAGACTGGAGAAGCCTACTGGCGAGGGCTGGGAGTGAGCAGCTGATGCCAACTCATCAGTCCCGGGTTGGATTCTGACAGACTCTTGCTGCTAGAGCTTCACCTGGGCAAAGGTCTGGTACTGCATTTCCTGCAACCCTGAACTCGGAGTGTAAGTCTGTCAAAGAGCATTCAATGGTTGATTCGAAGAGGCACCCACCTGTACTGCATCCAACACCATGATTTCGGGCCAGTGGGGAAATGAAAGGTGTACATGAAAGGTCTTCTAACCTCCACTGGAGGTCAGCAAGATCCCTGGGCGCCTGCTTTCTTCTCCCAGTATCACAGGATGCTCAGAGTCATGAGGAAAGAATGGGCCTTTATGAGAAGCAAATGGGCCAAAAAGAAAGAGATATTTTATATACAAACACGTAACATACAGCTTTGTCATCCTTATGGACTGCATCAGACAATAAAACGATCACTATATAACTAAAACACCTCACATGACTACAACCTCCACCAAATCAAATGTGAAAACAAAATATGCAAAACCCACATATTTTCATTACAAATGATAAAACTCATTAGATAAAGTTTTAAATTTCATTTCAGTCACCCATCTTTTAATTCAGTGTTCACACTCAAATATCCTTTAAGTCCTATTGAGATATCTGCAAACTACTTGGTCAGTACAATTCCTTCATTTCCAACTTAAGATCTAGGTCTTCACCTCTTAACATTTACTCCCACTCATTCTCAAATTAGTAAAAAATCTGATGTTTCTGTATACTGTGTAATGTTTATACAAACACAGTTTACCTTTTCTCTATCACAGTCACATAATGTACAATTCTAAATGAGTTACAAGTTGTACAAAAAGCAACATAAATCACATGCTCTGAATTACATGTACAGTGATGTTTAATGCCACCACACATTATGTTGCTTTATCTAAATAATAAGGGCACATTCATAAAATTTATACATGCCCCACAAAAGCCACATGAAAGAGGACCCCTCTAATTTTGAGTCTACCATTAACACCATGTCTTTTTCCAAAATCTGCTTAAAATTACATCTACTGTTACAAACTGGATACCTCTCCAACTACTCTATTGCCCATTAAAATTTTCCATTTAATTAGGATTTCCCAACAGCCAAAGTATTCATGCTACTGTATTTAAGTTCCAGGCTAACTTCATTTGATACTATTACTCCAGAGGTAGTGTTTGTTTCCACATTCTTACCCTAACTGGCTTGTATTCATTCAATCTTTCATTAACAATTTCTGCCAAAAATATATATAAGTTAATCTGTACATATATTAGATGTGCACAAGAAAAAATGCACAACTGTTTCTTTGATATTCCTTTCCATAGAGGTTCAATAGTATTTTTTTTTTAGCTCCAACATCCTACGCAATTCCATGTCAAGAAAGTAAATCTGGTTCGTCTCCCTCTTGCTGAAAACTCCACAACAAAAAAAATTCTGATTAATATAGGAGTGAAATCTGTTGAAGCTGTCCAGAATTTCATGCCACACTAAACAAATAAATCACTTACAAAGGCATGAATAATATAAAATATAGCAAGTGAACTTCACCCTGAAACAGACTCATTACCAAAGAGTAATCACTAAATTCATGAATGTGGAAAAACCAAGAAAAAGCACAAATGGAAGACTCAATACTGCTAAAAGTTAGAGGCTCAACAATTAATAGTTAAGATAGGATGAAGAGTGACAAAAAACAGATGCATGGTCAGTCTACAGGGAAGTCTTCAGGAACATATAGTATTCCTGTGGAAGTCTACAAGTTAGGAGTGAAGAAAGTGATAAACATTTGGAAGGTTTTGTTACTGGTACTTTACAAGGAGGAGAAGCACCAGCATCTTAGAGGAAAACTGTGGTGGCTGTATTAAAAAGGTAAAGGCCCAAGAAACCAAGCTTCATACAGATCCATTTCAGTTTTAAACTCGGATTATAAAGTTATTATGTATATACTGGTTAACAGAATGGCAAAGGTGCTGCCAAAGTTAGATCAGACCACAAACTAATCACCTTGGAAATCCCCCCCCCCCCCACACACACACAAAGGTAACCATCACGAAAAACTTCTCCAAAGCTAACTTTGGGCTCCTAAAAACAGAGGTGGCTAACTTCACAGCACCCATGAAAATGGAGAATAGCTCGTGACCACAGAATCATACATCAATGCACTGTACGAACACACACAAAAATGCATGGATCTCGCCATACAGAATAAAGCCAAGATGCTCTCCTTCAAAAAAAGGAAGCCAATCTGGTGGTCCCCTGCCATAAACAAACTCTACAACAGAAGGAGGAAACTGATGCAGAATAAGGCGAAGTCCCAAGACTGCAAAAACTCCCTTATCAGCCTCAACAAAAAGTTGAGAACCCTCACCAAATCCTCTAAAGCTAGCTATGAAAACAGAATTGCAGCAGATAATAAAGACAACCACAAGGCCTTCTACAGTTATGTAAAGAACCTTCACTGCAATACCCAGATTTGCTCTGAGCTACTACACAATGGTACCTCCTATACTGAGCCAACAGATATTGCCAGTATACTTGCTGACAGATTCAGTACAAACTTTATCCCCCCCCCCAAAGGACCAATCACAACACCAGTAGATTGCCAGGCACCCAGTATTACTGCTGCACAGGTTAAAACAGCACTGTCCAAGGCCAAGAATACAGCTTCTATGGGACCTGACAATATCCCTGGTTGTGTTCTACATGAACTACAGAGTGAACTGGCACCTCGCCTGGGTGCCCTGTTCAATCACAGCCTCTACAGTCTTCCCTCTACACAAAGGAGGAGCAACTACAGACTCTGGGAACTATCGTCCCATTAGCCTGATGAGTCTGACATGCAAAGCTATGGAATGCATCATCATGGACCTAATAAACAAGGATATAGGGAATCTCCACACTCTGGATCCCACACAGTTTGGTTTTGTGAAGGGTAGATCGTGCCTGCTCAACTTGGTCGACTTCTTTGAGTCAGTCACCAGAGCTGTGGATGAAGGCAAGATGGTTCATACAGCCTACCTTGATCTGTCCAAGGCTTTTGATACCACTCCCCACTCAGGAATCGTAGAAAAACTCACCAAGCTTGGCATCAACCCCTATATCACTAGGTGGGTTGCAAGCTGGCTCACAGAACCCACAGTGTGAAAAGTAGCTGACTCCAAGTTAGACTGCCGACTAGTCAGGAGTGGAGTCCCACAGCGCTCGGTCCTGGGTCCTCTCCTGTTTGGTATCTACTTCTCTGAAGTCCAGGTCAACACGAAGGGACTCTGGCTGACAAAGTTTGCAGCAGACATTTGCAAGTTGGGAGCTATTATTAACTCCCTAAGTGATGTTGACATCTTACAGAATGGCCTCACTGTGACCAACGACTGGTGTCAGAACCATGGCCTTAAGCTCAATGCCAAAAAATGTGTAGTCAACCCTTTTGGGGAAAAAACAGGTTCCCATGAATTACCACATTGATGGTAGTCTACTGAACACAGAAGGCATACGAGATCTGGGAACACAGGTTGACAACAACCTCTCTTGATCACCACATTGCCACTGTGGTCAGAAAGTCCTTCTATGTGGCACATCTCATTACTAAGGGTTTTGCATCCAGGAAGAAAGAGGTCATTGTTCTCCCTCCACTCTTCCCTCATTAGGCCAATCAGAGTGTACAATGCCCCATTTGGCATGTACCTCACTAGACACCTGCAACAACTGGAGAGGCTGCAAAAGTACCTCACAGAGGATCCTAGGCCTTAAACACTTGTCCTATATGGACAGACTCAAAAAAACAACTATTCTCGGTCGCATATCGCCTACTTAGAGGCAATCTCTGCTCGACTTACAAAGACATGTCTGACCCAGCTCTGTTAGAAATGCTACATCTAATGAAATCCCAATACCTCCACACCACACGCTCTAGAGACCTCAAACTCATTACTACAATTAACAGAACATGCTGGAGGATTCATAATCCAGTGACTGGCCATGCTATGGAACAGACTTCCCATACATGTCAAGCAGAGCACCTCGCTGACCCTCTTCAAGAGAGATCTTGATGAGTGGATGGGAAACAGAAAATTCTCCCCCGGGATAACTCTAGTGGCTCTACTCGACAGAGGCACTGGGATCTAATGTCGGGTGGCACTACGTCAGGGTAATCCTATGGGCTTGCTTGTAAAGGCCCCAGGGCCATTAGCCTAGTACACACCTATGAACCTATGAAACTACGAACCTATAAAATTGATAGATATGGATCAATGTTGCTTTGTGTAGGGGAGGCCAACATTCGACAGCATTTAATAGAATAATGATCCTGAGGAAAGCAGAATGTAAACTACAGCTATTGTTGGTGGATCTTAATGCAGAGAAAGCAGTTGATATGGTAAGCCGGGATTTTATGAGTAGGGCAATGGAAGCATTTTTTCTCCAATACAATGGTAGGGTTACATTAGGTGGATATAGGTTCATAGGTAAGTACTAGGCTATCTGCTCGAGGGCATCTATAAGCCTAGCCAGAATGTGTTGGCTTTCTCCGCCCCCTTAGATTAGTTCCCTGTGCCTCGGTCCAGCAGAGCCACTGCAGTGATCCCTGGGGCAAATTTTCTGTTTCCCATCCACTCGACAAGGTTTCTCTTGAAGAGTGTTAGTGAGGGGCTCTGCTTAATGTACATTGGAATCCTGGTCCAAAGCATGGGGAGTCTCTGGGACAGGAATCTATCCCTCCAGCACGTCCTATTTATTGTTGTGGTGAGGTTTAGATCCCTAGAGCATGTGGCTCCTGGGGATTTGTTTTTTTTTTTTTTTTAGGTGGCGCAGGTCCATCAATTCTGGATTGGACATGGCCTTGTATGTCAGGCAGAGATCACCTCTGAGTAAGCAGTATGCAACAGAGTACAGCTGGAGTTTCTTCAGTCGGGCTGCATAGGGCATATGTTTGAGGCCAGTAATCCTCTTGGTGAGGTACTTGTGGTCTTTCCAGCTGTTGCAGGTGTCTTGCAAGGTAAATCCCAAATGGGGCATTGTACTCTATGATTGGTCTAATGAGTGATGAGTAGAGGGGCACAATAACCTCTTGTTCTAGATGCGAACCCTTTTGTGATTAAGGTGGGCCACAGAAGAATTTTCTAACCACCTTGCCAATATGATTATCAAAGGAGAGATTACTATCTACTTGGGTCCCCAGATCCCTTATTACATTTTCTGTATTTAGGGGACTACCACGTATGTGGTAGTTCACAAGTACTTTGTTTTTTTTCAAAGGGGATGACTATGCACTTTTTGGCATTTAGCTTGAGGCCATGATTTTGACACCAGGTATCCGTCTCAGTGAGACCCTTCTAGAGGATGTCTGGATAAGCTGAAGAGTCATTATGGCTCCCAGTTTGCAGTCATCTGCAAACTTGGTCAGCCATAGTCCTCCTGTGCTTGCCTGTACCTCTGAGAAGTATACACCAAACAGGAGGGGTCCCAGGACTGAGCCCTGGGGGACGCCACTTGTAAATGGTTTAGAGTCGGACCTAGAACCTGCAACTCTCACCATGTGGGTTCTATCAGTGAGCCAATTGGCAAACCATCCCGTGACATAGGGGTTTATGTTCAGGCTGGTGAGCTTATCTATAATACCAGAATGGGGAATGGTGTCGAAAGCCTTTGCGAGGTCTAGGTAGGCTGTGTGGACCTCCTTTCCCTCGTCTAAAGCCTTGGTAACTGTCTCAAAGAAGTCCACCAGATTTAGGAGGCATGATCTGCCCTTAAAGCCAAACTGGGTTGCGTCCAATGTTTGAAGGTTCCCAATGTCTCTGTTAATGAATTCCATGATGATGCGCTCCACAGCCTTGCAGACCAGGCTAGTTAGGCTTATAGGGCGATAGTTCCCGGGGTCCGTTTTGGCTCCACCTTTGTGGAGCGGGACAATGGTTGCTGTGCGCCACTCTATGGGTACATAGCCTGTAGAGAGGCTGAGTTTGAACAGTTTAGGTGAGGGGTTAGCTAATTTTGGAGCTCATGTAAGACACAGCCTGGGACACAGTCTGGTCCCATTGAAGCTGTATTTTTGGCTTTGGATAGGGCCGTTTTAACCTGTGTATCAGTGACTGCCAGGACACTACATTCTTCTGGTATGGTTATGGGCCCTTTACGGGGTAAAGTTTTCACTAAACCTGTCTGCCAGAATGTTGGCAATATCAGTCGGTTCAGTGTATTTTGTGCCATTCTGCACTAACTCAGAGCAGATCTGAGTTTTTACTTAGGTTCTGACATAGCTAAAGAACGCTTTGTGGTTATCTTTGGAGTCCTTGGCAATTTTTCTTTCAAAGCTAGCCTTGGATGATTTTATGATGGATCGTAGTTTCTTGCTGATACTGATCAGAGATGTCTTCCCTTCTTGGGATTTACTTTTTTCTGCACTAGTTTCCTCCTCCTACTGTATAGCTTGTTTATGGCAGGGGTCGACTAGTTTCCTTTTCTTGGAGGAGTGAGTCTTGGTTTTGTTTTGGATAGCACGATCCATGTATTCTTGCAGGTGCTCATAGAGTGCCTTTGTAAGGGATTCAGCAGCTTGGACAACATTGTCCTTTAGCATGGGGGCTGTAAACCTTTCCACCTCGGTCTTAAGTAACGTGAAGTTTGCTTTTGAAAAGTTTTTCACGGTGGTTTCCTTGATTGGGGGTGGGGGCGGAATGTGGATATCCAGAGTGATTAGTCTATGGTCTGATCTAACCAGCGAGGGTTAGACCTCTGGTGTAGAACACCGGTCGCCCATGTTGGTGATGACCAGGTCCAATATGTTGTCACCTCTGGTGGGGGTGTTGACCAGTTGATCCAGGGCATTAGAGTTTATAAATTCTAGGAAGCGCTGGGCAAGAGAGTTAGTACTTGAGTAGTGCTCCCAGTTAATGCTTGGGTAATTGAAATCACCCAATATTAGGGCATTTGGTAGGACCTTCATATTTTTCCAGTGTCTCCAGAAACGTGGAATGGGGGTCCTGGGTCATGGTGGGTGATCTGTAGCAAGCTACAATTTGAACTGCAGTTTTGCCCATTGTTAGGTGCACATAGATTATCTCTGAGGCATTATGCTGTGCCACTAACCTGGAGGTGTGGGTATCCTTGATGAATATGGATACACCCCCACCTTTTGTGTTTCGGTCCGGCTTCTGTGGCCGAAAAGTATGGTATGAGTTATAGCCTGGTAGTGCTGCGGTGCTCTCAGCAGCCTTAAACCAGGTTTCTGATACTGCGCAGATATCGATGTTCTCCATACTGAGGAGTGCCTCGAGTGCATGCATTTTGAGGTTTAGATTTCTGGCATTGAGTAGCATAACCCTCAGTTTTTGGTTACTTGTGCTATTTATGTTGGTGGGTTTGTCTTTTGAGCCTTGCCTAAAAAAGGCATTATGGGGGCGGCAAAAGCCTGGGCCAGTATTTGAAAGCCTAAGGGTGACCGGTGCAAGCCATCTCTTGCAAAGCAACGTGGCTTATCGAGCATGTCATCCCAGGTGGACAGATACTGGATCCCCTTTGAATGACACCAGAAACTTAGCCAATTGTTGAAACTGATCATTTTTTCTTTATACTGTGGCATCATTCTTGGTGAGGGCAAGATGCTACTCCGGGTCAGGGCCATACCAGCCTGGGGCTACGTGATCAGAGAGCTCTTCCATGTAGTCTAGGGAGGTACGTTTCAGGTCATTCACACCAACACGGTCAATGACAGAGTCATATTTGTACTTGTTCTAGAGTGACCAGAGTGCTTGTGTTATGTGGCGGATCCTGGTGCCCGACAGGAGGCTAACTGCAACCTTCTCCAGCCTAGTTAGTGGGACATCAGTGTGCCCGACTATAGAGTCGCCCATTACTAATGTGTTGGGTATGTTATTTTGCCTTAAGGGCTGTGACTGCGTGGCACACTGATTATGTGAAGTATGTGTTTCATGACTTGTGATGGGGCATGGAGGTTGCTTGGGTGTCTGCTTTGGAAGTATATGTTGCTTTTGCAGATTTTTATTTAGAGTCACGGGTATGTTTTTGTGTATTTATGTGTGTTATTTGCCAGTGTTGGTTTAGTAGGTCTATGTAAGACTGGTGGTGTGTTGCAAGTATTTTCCTTCTCCTCTTGACTGTCAGTTCCACTGTTGGGTTGAAAGAGCTTTGCCTCCAGTTTGGCTGTATAATTGCATCTCTCGCATATATTAGTGTTTGGTGGTAGGAGGAGAGGGTCTGTGTACATGAAGCAGTTGTAAAATGGCCTCAAAATGCCCAGATTCACCAGTTGGACTGGAGATTACACCTGAAACTGCCCTTTGGACATGCCTGAATAGGAAGTGAGCTGTTTTACAGATTAGCTGGTAGGGACGAATAGAGAGCCTTGTACTTCTGGACAGTATAGGGGGTCTAGTGCTAGGGTTAATTAGTGCTTGCTATGAGTTTTGAGCAAGTGCTGGGCTGTGAAATGAATGGTTTGAGTGCTTAATTTTTGAAAGTTTGTCGGAAATGAAAGAGAAATTAGCCAAAAATGGCCAATAAACTACTAACGTCTGGGCTACAGCAAACAAAGCACACAAATTTCAGAAAGAAACAGATCAAATAAGCAGGCACAATAAGCCTTTAACCAGAAATTCCCAGCTCAGAAGGGCAGAATCTAGCCTCTCCTCCCACAAGAGTGCAGACTACAAACCTTCTTGGCCTGGAGCCAAAGTGCTTAAACCACAACTAATGCGCTTTTAGAATAACGGACACTGAGCCTTCAATCAGCAATTCCCAACTTAGAACCTGTCCTGCCTCAACAATGTAGTCCACAAACCTTCTTAATGTTAAACAACTGGTTTGAAGCCCAAGTGCTTAAACCAAAAGGCTTAGAATAACAGTTACAATTTAATCAGGCTACTACCAAGCTGTAATAACTGCAGGAGAATAATACAATTGAGTACTTTTAAGAAGAAGCACAAGCAAAATAAGGTAATAAAGTGGGAAGAAACAATTACAGTAAAAGCAGATGAATAAAGTGCAATTTTGTTTTATATATAACAATAGAAAACGAGCAAACTGATTTAAACAAATTACCCAATTAACCAGTAAAAAACACTCAAAACTGAGCCCTGTTCCAACAGTCTTCAATATGACAAGTTCTAACCGCACACTCCTGCCACAAGGGTGCAGGGGAACCTTCTCCAAAAAAGATGGCCTGGATTAGTGCGCAAGTTATACAAACAAAGGCTAGATTCAGCAGGTCTGAATCTAGTCTATGGTACAGCAGACAAGGTGCACCAGTATCAGAAAAAACTGTTCAAATGAGCAGGCACAGTAAGCCTTTAACCAGAAATTCCCAGCTCAGAAGGGTAGAATCTAGCATCTCCTCCCACAAGAGTGCAGACCACAAACCTTCTTAATGTAAAATAACTGGCCTAGAGCCCAAGTGCTTAAACAAGAACTAATACACTTTTAGAATAACAGACAATGAGCCTTCAATAAGCAATTCCCAACTTAGGATGTAAGCTACATGTCCTGCCGCAACAGTGCAGACCACAAACCATCTTAATGTAAAACAATTGGTCTGAAGCCCAAGTGCAATAACCAAAAGACTCAGAATAACCGTTACAATTTAATCAGGCTACTACCAAGCAGTAATAAATGCAGCAGAATAAACAAAATTAAGTACTTTTAAGAGGCAAAGGAAAAGAAGGTAAAAAAAAGTAGGAAAAAACACAAATACAGTAAAAGCAGATAAAGTGCAAATTGTTTTATATATATATATATATATATATATATATATATATATATATATATATATAAAACAATAGAAAACAAGCAAACTGATTTGAACTAATTACCCAATTAACCGGTAAAAAACCCCTCAGAACTGAGCCCTGTTCCATATATGAATTCTTTGGAGGCAATAATTGAGAGGGAAAGTTCCTCTCTGATAAGATACATTTGAAAAGAGGAACCAGGCAAATGTGTCCTCATTCCTCTTTCCCCATTGTTATTTGCTTTATGTTTATAGTTCGTGGCAAAGAAAATAAGGGACTCAGAAATTCAGGTAATTAAGAAAAGTTGGCTCAATTTACATATAATACTTTGTATCGGAGAGATTCAGAAAGGAACTTTAGTTATGGAACATTCTGACACAGTTTCAAGTCTTTTTGGGATCTAAAATTAAGAAAAAACAATGGCTACAGCAGCAAATTATAGACCCACAAGCAAATTGGTTCAACGCTCACCCATATTTATGAGGCTATGATAACAAAGCATTTAGGTATATGGACTAAAAAGGTTTCTGTTACGACAGGTAAGGATATGTGATAAAGAGACTAAAGAAAAGGTAATACAAGAATGACAAACAGGAAGCTCTTCTTTATGGCTATAGGTAGTAAGATACAAGCAGTGACTATGTTTTAGTCTCTTCAGTTTTATATACAGGTCAGGCAAATTTTTATCAAACAGCGGGGGGAGTTGTGGACAATAATTTAAAGATTTGAAGGAATTTATTTGGAAGGGAGAGAGGGTAAGACTTAAGTGGGATAAGATGTGCCTCGCCATAGAACAAGGTAGTTTAGGATTACCCAAATTTGCACGGATATTTTAGAGCTATGCAGTCAAGGCCGATGCACATAACATAAGCAGAAGATTATAAATCAAATCAGAGGGGAACGGGATGATGACAATGGACAATTTTTGGTGGGGAGTTTTAGAAATAAGGAGAGAGTAGGATTTTGGATGCAGATTTTTAAGGAAAAAAACCAACTATACTTTCTGCAACTTCCTGAAAAAGTCAACACATGAATGGAGAAAGAAGATTTTTGCCACTAGGGATAACTGCAAGTATGGGTACAGAAAACAGGCAAGATGGGGCTGCAATTTACTGGAAAAAAATGGTAAGGACCAAGATATTGACAGCAAATATCCGGAAAGGGAAAGGTAATGGAGTGGGATAAGGTCAAGCAGGAGTTTACACTGCGGAAAGGGCAGCTCTAGTAGAGATTTTAGTTGAGTCTAGAATAGAAGCTACTGTTAAAAAAGGGATAATTAGTAGGGCACATAAAATATTGTATGATAACTATAAGAACCAATCAAAGAAGGTTAGAAAAGATTAAGAGACAGAATGAAAAAGCAATTTACTAAGGAACAAATGAAGGACATATGCATGCCTACCAAGTATGCAACAAAGTCCAGAAGGTTTAGGAGTTTTCATTGGAATTACCTGTACAGATAACTTTATACCTCAAAGTAGGCTTCAAAGTTTTTTCTCAGAGAGACCGTAAATGCTGAAGATGTGATGGGAAACCGGGACAGGTAATTAAGAGTGTGATGAGTTGGGAAATTTTAAAACTACACTACAGAACACACTGTCAGAAATATTGGGGGAAGCAAATTGCTGTAACTAAGGAAAAGTACAGTTTTGTACCTGATGTTCGAAGATCCACATTGCTGCAGTCCTTACACTTGGGTAGTCCGCTGTCCTCGGTCGGCCCGAATATCAAAGTATAAGGCTGACGCCGGTCAAGGCGCATTTGACTGACATCAGGACGTCAGGGTACAAATGCGCATGACCGACGTCATATCCTCAGTCTTTTCTTGCCCCAGATGTCAGAAGACCCTAAAAATAAAGGTCAAAACCAAAAGACAGCAAACAAACAACCAACCACCCTTGCACTAATTATATGTACAATATATACAATATACACAATATTTACAACCCAACCCACACAACCACCTCTAACTACAGAGGCGAAGGAGGGAGGGTAAATTGGACTGCAGCAATGTGGATCTTGAACATCTACATTTATGGTAGGTACAAAACTGTACTATGTTCTTCATCTCACATTGCTGCAGTCCTTACACTTGGGTAGAATCCCAAAGCAGAGGAAAGGGAGGATGGCCAAACTACAAGGAAGCAGGAGCTGCCAAAATGCCCTGCAAAACAGCAGTGGCAAAACCAGCCCTGGATTTAGAGTAAAGTGGCAGGTGATAATGCCTAGAGAAAGTATGCACTGAACTCCAAGTAGCTGCCTCCAAAATATCCTTGGTTGCCACTCCCCTCAAAAGGCTGTCAGTGGCAGTAGCCCTAGTGGAATGAGGCCTAATCCCAGCTGGAATCTCCTTGCCATGATGGGAATAACAGAAAGCAATGCAAAACCCAATCCACTTAGAAATAGTTTGTTTTGACACAGGCTTGCCCTGAGAACTGAAAGCAAAAGAAACAAGCAACTGCTGAGACTGCCTGAACCCTTTAGTTCTGTCCAAATAATATCGCAACTGCCTGTGTACATCTAAAGTGTGCAAAATCTTTTCCCCTTTATTTTGGGGAATTGCATAAAAAGTAGGCAAATGAATAGTTTGGTTTAAAGCCACACTAGAAACCACCTTAGGCATAAAGGAAGGATTAGTACGCAAAGATACCCTATCCTTATGGAAAATCAAGAAAGGCTCAACCGCCATAAGGGCCTGTAATTCAGAAACCCTTCTTGCAGAGGTAATGGCCAACAAAAGGCAGTCTTCCATGATAAATATTTCAACTCAGAAGTAGCTGCAGGCTCAAAAGGTTGTAGAGTGAGTTTCTCCAACACAAAATTGAGATCCCAAGCAGGAGTAGGAGCTCTAATGGGGGTCTTATATTCTTTGCCCCTCTAAGAAATTGCTTGAACAAAGGATGAGAAAACAATGGAGGGTCACATTCATAGTGAGCTGAAATTGCTGCAGCATGAACCTTAATAGAAGAGAAGGACAAACCTCTGTCCAGTAACTCAGTAAGATATTGAAGAGCCACACTTAAATTAGGCTCAGAAACATCAAAATCCTTTGCTGCACTCCAAAATAAAAATCTCTTCCATTTATCTGCGTACACTTTCCTTGTACTAGGCCTTCTAGCTTCCAAAATCACATTCAAAACTTGTTGTGGAAGTTGAGACCCTCTATGGTTCAAAACAGAATATGCCAGGCTGTTAGGTGAAGAGAGTGAAGTTTGACATTGAGCAAATGGCTGTCCTCCTGTGACAACAGGTGTGGAATCGAAGGCAAAGGCCATGGAGGCTTCCGTACCAGACTTCTCAGTAATGGGTACCAGTGCTGTCGAGGCCAATCTGGAGCTATTAAAATCATCCTTGGCTTGTCCTGTCTGACCTTTAGAAGTACCTTTGGGAGGAGAGGCAGAGGTGGAAAGGCATACACATGAAGATTGCTCCAATTGAAAGAAAGAGCATCCACTTTCCAAGCTGTGGGATGAAACCTTTTTGTGCAAAACTTTGGCAGCTGATGGTTTAGTGGAGAAGCGAACAGATCTATGTCTGGAGTTCCCCATGACACTGTCAATTTCTGAAATACAAGAGGATCCAATTTCCACTCGTGGGGATCCATAATTCGTCTGCTCAACACATCTGCTAAGGAGTTCTGTGCTCCTGCAGAAACCTTGCCTGAAGATTGAGCTGTAAACTGAGAGCAGTCTCCCACAAAATCATAGCTTGCCTGCATAGAGGATAAGAATGCGTTCCCCCTTGCTTGTTGATGTACCACATGACAGTTGTGTTGTCTGTTAGAATCAACACCTGCCCTGGAAGAAGTAAATCCTTGAAAGCTATTAATGCAAACTGGACTGCTAACATCTCCTTCAGGTTGATATGTAGATGTTGTAGTCTGGCAGGCCACTTGTCTTGTATCCACTTTCCATTTAGATGAGCTCCCCAAGCTTTGTCTGAGGCATCTGTCGTTAAAATCTGACACGCCTCTGGCCGGGTCACAGAGAGTCCCTTGTTTAGGTGACATTCCTGAGCCCACCACAAAAATTCCTTTTGAATGCAAGGTATTATTTGAATGACAGTGTCCAGATCCTGGCAGTGCTGTGTCCATACATTTTGAGATACCATTGCAGCTTCCTCATATGCAGTTTGGCATTGGGAAGCACCAGAATACAAGATGCCATGAACCCTAAGGCTTGAAGGACTGTCCTTGCAGTCAGCCCGGACTGATGAGATAGTTGATGGAAGTAAAGGGAAAGACTCTTTTGTTTGTCCGGGGTTAAAAGGCCATCTGGGATGCTGTATTCAGTCTTACACCCAGAAAGCACATGTCCTGAGAGGGTACTAGACTGGACTTTATTTCGTTCACAGAATACCCCAGGCATCTTAGCACTGCTATCACATATTCCAAATGATGAAGAAGCTCTTCCCTTCCTTGAGCCAGAATCAGGCAGTCGTCCAAATAAGGATAGATCTGTATTCCTTTTAGCCTGAAGAAAGCTATCACTGGAGCCAGAACTTTCGTGAATACTCTGGGCAGTAGATAAGCCAAAGGGCAATGCAGAGAACTGATAGTGAGAAGTCCCAGCTCGAAACGCAGATACTTCCTGCAACTTAGTCTGATAGGAACATGAAGGTAAGCCTCCTTGAGATCCAAAGTTACCATCCAATGATCTTTGCCCAGCAGAGGTAAAAGCTGTTGTAACGTCAACATTTTGAACTTGGGAATGTCCAGATAAGTGTTGAGGATAGATAAATCCAAAATTGGTCTCCACGTGTTCCCCTTCTTTGGTACTAGGAACAGGCGAGAATAAAATCCTAGGCCCACTTCTGGCATAGGGACCGGCTGTATGGCCCCTAGTTGAAGTAACAGAGAAATTTGCTTGTGAGCCTCTATTCTTTGTTGAGGAGGAACATCTGGCATGCCTTTGAAAGGAGGCAAGGTATGGAAATAAAACCTGTAACCTTGGTGTATGATATCCAATACCCATCTGTCTTGGGTAATTAAACTCCAATTTTCTTTGAAAAGTGCCAACCTTCCTCCCAAAGGTGCTGCCAGACGAGAAGGCTCTGGCAGCCGAAAAGGTAGGTCATTGGGTCTGTTTACGAAAGGACTGACCCCTGCCCTCACCTGAAGACTGTGCTGGAGAACTCCCTGTTCTAGGCCTGAAAGAACCCTGAGCTCTGCCCCTACCACGTCTAGATCTACCCCTAGACTGGGAATCATAAGAAGGATACGTCCACCCTTTAGCAGGCCAATTTCTACTAAACTTTGGAGGCTGAACCTGCAAAAAATCTTTAACAGTCTGCATAGACTTAGCCTTGTCTTCCATTTTCTTTAAAACTGTCTCAACAGGAGAACCAAACAACACATCAGATTGCAAAGGAGCATCTAAAATCCTTGTTTTAACATGGTCAGATAAATTTTGATCCCTCAACCAGGCGTGCCTGCGAAGAACTGACCCAGTGGCAGCCACCCTAGACGAGGCCTGTACAGCATCAAAACCACATTGCAAAGAATGCTTACCCACCTGTTCAGAAACATGTACTAAATCTTGTAACTGTTTACAATCAATACCTTCCGCCAGAGCATCAACCTTAGACTTCAACTGTGAAAGGAGATAGTTTTGGTATTTTAACATGTGAAACTGGCAATTCAAAGCCCTCATAGCTAGAGTGGAAGAAGTATAAACTTTCTTTCCCCATCTATCCAAGGCCCTGGCTTCTTTATCTGTAGGAACCGGATTTTTGACAACAGAAGCCTTAACACCTTTAGGCCCCTGGCTAACAGTTTCTGGGTCTGCCCTAGGACTCTTAAAAAGATACTTATGAGCTTCAGGCACCCTGTAATACCTATCCGGTTTAACAGGAGCAGGAGGCAGAGAATCAGGATTAAGAGAAGCCTCTGTAAAAACATCTTCCACTACATCCAAAACAGGAGGTATAGCCAAAGGCCTATGCTGGGGTAAAAACAAAAATTCCCTAAGCCTTTTCCTGGAATCAGAGAAGTCCTGACCTTCCCACTTAAAATGTTCCCTCATGGAATGAAGAGTTTCTGAAAAAGAAAAATCCTCAGGAGGAGAAGCAGAAGGAGTAGAATCATCCCCATCAGAATCAGAATAAGGAGAGTACTCCTGCAAGTCTTCAGCCGAAGACTCTGAAACATCCGAAGCCTGCTCAAAACTCCCTAGCTCAGGCTCAACCCTAGGTCTCTTATCAGGAGGGGGCAAAGAACCCCTAATCAGAGTAATCAAATCTTCTGCCATTTTAAGCATATGCTTCTTGGGCACAGTTCCAGAAGAACTAGGGGTGACACCAACTGAAGCTAAACCTGGCCTGCCTCTAGGAGAAGCCTTGGAAACAGAAGGAGAGGGCCTAACCACCCTAGGCAGGGAGGGGAGTATAGTAACCTGAGAAGCCCCATCACCCTGGCCTGCCTCCTGAGAGGCCACATCCTGCAATAACAAGGTCTCTCCCTGGGATCCCAAAGAAACCTCCGGTGGAACCACTGCTCCACCGACACCTCTAAAGAACCGGCGTCCGGTACGGACGGTTCTTCTAGCCTAGGCTTCACTGCTTTGTCCTTGCGCTTCTTTGAAGAAGCGGGCGTCGGAGCATCCGACGGCATGTTATAATTGCACCGCTTCCCAAAGACTAACCTGGCACAATCTAATCTCCTCTTTATAGTGCGCTTATTAAATCTAGCACAAGAGCGACACCCAACAACGTCGTGCTCAGGCCCTAAACAAGGAATACACAAAGTATGATAATCTCTATCGGTATCTGTTTCCCACAAGAAATACAATTATTCACTTTTTCTGACATCCGGTAAACCACTGAGGCAAGAAAAACTAAAATATTCCAGCGGGTACTTGGCCAACTTTGACTCGGTCTGAAACTCCAGCGAAAAATTTCAGAACGCCAACCGGCACTTGCAATACTGCTTCTGCATCGGACCATGCGGCAAAAAAGACTGAGGATATGACATCGGTCATGCGCATTTGTACCCTGACGTCCTGATGTCAGTCAAATGCGCCTTGACCGGCGTCAGCCTTATACTTTGATATTCGGGCCGACCGAGGACAGCGGACTACCCAAGTGTAAGGACTGCAGCAATGTGAGATGAAGAACATCTATTCTTTTTAGCTGCGACACAGGATCGGAATTGCCTAGATATAGTGAGGTCGTAAGTTTAATGCAACTGGCAACCAAAAACAGAAATCATTAGAAAATGGAAATCAAAATCTAAACTAACTGAAATACTGAATATATATGTAAAAACTGGAAGTGAGATCTTTAGAAAGGAACAAATTGCATAGAAATAAACATTTTAGGAACAATACATGCAGAGTAATTTTAGGAGAAGGGCTAAGCTTTAAAAAAAGGCAGAAACTGCATAATCCATGTATTACTGGAGTGTATGACAGTTACAAAGAAAGACATGCAATGTATAATACATTTCAGAAAAGATAGAGCATAATATTTTTTCATGCATGTGTGCGAATGTCAAGTGATAATTTAATAAAGTGGTAAGAAAAGCACATACGGTCTTTTGAGAAGGACAGAAGAACAGAATGCAGCATGATCATGTAGGACTCTTTTAGGATGAAGGTGTTTAGGGCACTGAGATCTAGTACAGATTTAAGATCCTGCTTCTTTTGGAACATCACAAAGAAATCGGGATTAAAACCCCTGTCCTCGCTGATCTACCAGGACTTCTTTAACAACGCTTTTTACAAGGTTCTGTTGACCCTCTTTCACTGTCTGTCCTTTCCGATGGGGTTGCACATCTGGCAATGGTACAGATGCATATTCTGGTCTGGACTTGAATGGAATGAAATATCCATTTTTGATGATCTCCCTTATCCACCTGGCACAGTGTACAAGAGTTTCAGAGCCAGGTGGAGGGTGAATCTTCCACCGACCATCTCAAAAGGGAATATGTTCAGAGTAGGAGTCAGGAATGTAAAGGCCTCTGTAGGGGGACCTATGTGTCCCTAACCACCAAGATCCTCAGCCCTCTGACCACTGCAGCTGCTGACATCTAGGTGAGGAGGACTGATGAGGATCCAGCTTAGTTTTAAATGCTGATCAGACTACACTGAAAAACGTGTCTCTGTTTGGCTCCTTTCAGGATCAATACTAGAAAGGGAATGCTGGAAAGAGTAGAAAAGTGGTCCTGTTGACTGAAAGGAATCGTTTTTTTCTCCTCCCATGTCTTGGAGATGTTGTTCAATTACAGGCCCAAACAGTAAAGGTCTCTTAAAGAATGCAACAAAGGTTGCTTTAGTGCCATGAGCAAAAAGGTTAAAGGTATAGTCAGGAGTGTTGGTGAACAGCGATACCAGGTCCTGCTGTCCTTAGAAATCCATTATTAAATATTAGCCGGACCATCTTAGAACTCCATTATTAAACACTACCAGAACCATGAGGATGCCATTCTGAGAAGATGAGGAAGCCTGACATATCAGCAATTTTTTTAACAGATTCATCAGATGGGCCATCAGCAAACTGCAATTTTTCATATCAAATATTCTGCTGAAAAAGAATGTAATTCCATACTTAAAGACACAATGTGAATGATCAGTCCATAGTCCCAGCCTCAAATTCACAGCAAGGGAATGGAGAGACCAACAATAAGTGGGATCTTTTCTCAGGTTAGCTGCAGAGACAGACATCTGGCTTGAGGTGTGGTGGGATTCTGCCCAGACAGCAGAGTCTGGCAGGGGTCTAAAGTTCAATGTTTGATTTTCTTGGACACAGGGCCACAATGTTAGGATCATCCCAAGCTGCTTCAACTGCACAGCTGATCAATTAAAAGTGGAATCACCCAAAAAAGTACACTGACTGCAGAAACAAAGAGGAAAGTTGTTGGGATGGCCAATGACCTCTCATTCAAAATCTGTACATGTTTACTACATTAAAGAGTCTCCGAGAAGAAAGTGGAAAAAGGGTCCCTACTTCATAATCATCCACAGGAGATCAATGCAGCAAGTATTTATGTTCCTCCTTCTTGCAAGGTCAAGAAACTCAATCAGTATTACAGGATTAAAAAAGCCTTTTAAAAACAAAACCATCTGAAGCTAGAAGTGCATGGGAAGGACAGGATTTCATAAAAAGCCTGTACTACCCTCCCTACAATGGTCAGGTATCAAACATTAGGACAGTTAATTCTGGCCCCTTAGAAATTAACTGCATCTGTGAGGTCTGCAGTGGCCTTGCCAATATTGGCCTAATGCTGGATGGACAGATGCTGGATCCAGAGCCTGTCCATCCAGAAGCTAAACCAGATAGGAGTTGGTATTGGAACTAAAGTAACCATCATGGAAGCAAATGACAAAGCCAATGTAGGAGCAGAAAGACAGGTCTTCATGGGAAGGGAGCCCTTACAGGCAGTATGGAACTGACACATGCCATCAGAGACAGAAGGTTCCCATCACCCAATGTTGGGAGAGGCCAATATGGAACATGTCAGCTCACAGGATTACCTCCTGACACCAGAAATGGACAGCCAACTGAATCACTAGGATTAGAAAATAAATGAGTTTTCACATCCAATCAGCCAACATGCATCACAATGGGCTGAGGAAGGGGAAGGAAAGAAGCCATCAGCTTGTCTTGAAGCTCCACAACAGCCCTGGCAAGCTTAACAATCTACGCAGGAAGTGCAAGAGATCTCTTGGCTGGAGGGAAACAGCAGAATGTCTTCTCAAGCCAAGGTATGTACAGACAAAGCAGAAGAACCAGGACCCAATATAGAACTCACCCATAACCACTGAAGGATAAGTTATTTTGAGTGTGTGTGTAGGGGGGTCTAAATCTTTGTGGCCTCATGTAGAAGGCATGACAATTATCTCAACCAATTTATAAAGTGTAGCCATAATGACCCTTTTTTTTCACAGACTTAAGAATTTAACAAAGAAAGGTGGCTCAGAATAGGGAATGCAAATGTGCAATGCTTCATTGGAGAACTAGACTGAACAACAGGTTGAGAAGAGGATGCAAACCAACCCCTCTGAGTGCCTGAAGACATCAGAGAACCATCTTAGAGTAGCCAAGACTTTTCCTTAACTTGACGGTCTAAACAAATAAAGGTAGAAAGCTGCTTTCTTCATCTCTTTAATGTCATTTTATTAAAATTTAGCAAACACATCACAGGATTCAGACAAATGTTGTGGACCTAAGCAAATATACACGTTTGTCATGACTGCTGGCATAAGCAATTTGCTTGCTACACTTATACTTATTAGAACAAGGTGGAATGGCAAAAAAGAGCAAACGCCCTGGCATAAAACAAGGAAGAAAAGAAGGTTCAGAATAATGGTAAGGTGGGGATGTCTTAAAGGCTAGGAGAGTGTCCAACGAAAGAAAAAAATCTCAAATACTGTCAACTTTACTTATGAAACAAAGCAGAAAGGAGCAAGCCTCAAAGTTTTTTCCAAAGGATACCCTGGATACATCTGGAATCCAACCAAATGCGTGTAAGCAGCACAAAGAAACTGGAAATGAAAACGCATTATATCATGTGAATAAGGAGATTCAAGAGCAGCTTGGGAAAGTGTGCCATATGCAGAAAGCCTGAAGACAATCTCCTAGCAGAAATTCAACTGTAAAAGCATACGGGGTGAATGGTGCACAATATATATGTCATGCTGTGCACACCACCTGCGGCAAAAAAACATCCCCCTCATTAACCACCTACTGTGGAGGTCAGTGCTTGACTAAGATAAGTGGAGTACTACATGTCTTCATGTGGCACACATGGCCAATGCTGACTACCCCCACATGATTCCGTCTATGAATTATATGGGTGACAGAACTGAAAACTAGCAGCTTCTAGTCTGCTTCAGTTACCCAGTACAGAGCCCACCTAAGAATCTGGATGTTAACTCACAATGTATTAGCTGCATGCAATAGATAATGCAAAATGCCAAAAGGTTCAGCTGGAAAAAAAAACTCATCTTAAATGTTAATCCTAGCACTTGACTGAGACCACAAGTCAAGTCAATGATGATAATTTACACTGTTAATGAATGTGGATTTATGCCAGCACCATAGTGTAAAAGGAAAAAGGCATGACTACAACTCCGGTGACACTGGGTTTAACTGACAGTCCCAACCAGAGGTGAGTAACTGGTCAAGAAGAGACGGGAGTCTGCAGCTGTCTGCCAATTCCAGCAGGAATGTGGATAAGATGGGGGCAGTTCAATCCTGCTGCATGGCTGTTACCTACAGTGCACTAAAAAGGAGAAAAGGGAAATAGGCGGAGCACTTCAGACTGCCTTCATCTCACAGCACTGCAGCTGGCTTTCAGTGTATGTGGAAGCACTACTGGACCAACACTGCAGGTCAAACCTCTCAATCTCTTAGTGAAAGAAATATGGACAAAGTCTAAATTAATGAGAGGACAAAGCCCCAAAATAGGGAAAGAGTTTAAATATTGTTCTTATAAATTTTGAAGTTTCCAGAACAGAATTTGTGTTGCCATGCATTTTCTAAATGATAAGAAGTCTGAAACTCAAATGTTTGTCATTATTAAATCAATCCTCACCAATTTGCCAAAAAAACACAAATTTTATGAGGAACAGACCAAAGATGAAAGGCAAAAATCTGGACATTTTAGAGGTATGCTGCAGGTCCCACTTTAGCTGTTTGCCTATCAGTCACCATACAGGGAGTCAGCAGCAAGCAGAAACCTCCTATTCCTATTAGGGGACAGATGTGATTCCTGGTCTCATGCCACCTCCTCTTCCTGATATCAATGGAAGCAGGAGAACACATAAATGAATGGCAACAGGGGACAGGGGCTTAATGGTTGCAAGGATGACATGATAACAGCACCAAGAACAAACATGTGCATGTATATGCAGCCACATAAAAAAATCTTCTTCTCTGAGAAACGCACCCAATGTATTGTAATACACAGAATAGTTACACGTTATAATTAGTCATAAATAAAAATACAGAGTGCCAACTTTGTGGCAAAGACTGGCGCAGTGATGACTCTGTTCCATATGACCCAGGACTGGTGGAGGAGTCTGCTTGGGCTAGGAGTAGATGAAGCCAGCTTGTTTGTCCTGGGGAAGAAAAGTTGCTGCATTCCCTGCACTACTGACTGTTAGCTCTGGCTGGGAAAATATACCAGGGAAACACTTGAGTAGCATTACACAAGGCACTACTAACCAATACTTCATACTTTAGCTGGAACAAGATAATGTGTGGATGCATACATTTGTAAAAACATGCTGGTAATGCAGCCCTACATCAGTGTGTGACAAAAGGAGCTGAGGGATAAAGGGGAGAATGATTAAAATGCAAAACTCTACAACTGCCTTCTTAGACTATTGCCCCCCCCCCCAAAAAAAAAAAAAAGACTGGAGAGCTGATGGTCTCCATTTATGCTGGAGAAAATGCATTAAAAAACAGCAAACGATAAAACAAATGACATACTACAAAATAGAAAGCATAAAACCAAAACATAATGATACTCACATTAGGGCTGGATAGACTAGTAGGAAGAGCCCGAAGACAAGTGATTAAACTAGATAAATGTAAGTGTACTGATCTACTACGATTAGAGATTGCAACATCAATGTTTAAATTTAAAACAAGTGCTGCTTTTTAAAAACTATGCAGATTTACTACACAGAATTCATAAAGAGCAGCAGTTTCCTGCCTACGATTCCAAGTAATTGAAATAACTTTTCTTAATTTCTGACATGCCAAAAGCAAGCTTCAAATCCTGCCAGGCTGCAAGAATAAAAATATATGCCTCCTCCTCAGGTCTCCACTGAAAATGGGCCACCTGGCTCAGTTGGACCAACCTGGTTAACAAATGTCAAATAAATAAATAAAATATTTTTGAGAGGTTGGCATAATGGTTAAGGTGTTTACCTTACAGAGACAAGGTGCAGGGTTTGATACTCACATGGAGTAATTGGCTTGGCTTAAAATGGCCCACAAGGGCAACTAGCTTAGTACAAATCTATCTATGAACCTATATAGGCCAACGTACTGCAGAACGAGTCGACTTGTAAGCCACAGTGATTCCTCCAGAGTTTTTTTCTGCATCTTCACTTTCACTGTCAGATTCCTGCTCTCGTTCTATCTTCTTTGTCTGAAAGATATAAACATGCTGTAACATGAAATAATTAAAAAGAAAAAAAAACATAACAAAATGCTTTATTTTATCCAAAGGGGCTTATCTGGTTAATAGCTAAATAAATGAAAACTGCTCTGATCACCACTGTGCAAATGTTTAGCAATGCAAATTTAAAAAAAAAAAAAGGAAACATGCAAAGTCTACTGCAATTTAAAAGGCAAAGGCATAATCCTTCTTATTAGTAATCTGGCTTATTTCATTTGGGACACCAAATCTCCTTTTTGGGGAACACTACAAAAGGCCAGAATGAAGATTCAAGAAAACATTTTTTCCACAGCGACAGACTCCAGTAGCGCCAGCCCCTACCTACATACAAATCGGACATTACACAGTCAAAAAAAAAATCATAGTAAGAAACCTGTGTTTCACCATTATTCTTTCATTCTTTTACTTTGTCACCAGAAAAGAGATTGGCAACCCAAAAGTTCCAGATTAATTTACAGAAGCTATCAGTTCTAACACAGTTCTGCATGCCAAGTCAATGCGTTGTTAGGTTCCTAGGTCTTGTAGAATGCACGCACCTTCTGTATCATGGGGTTTAGAATGCTGATCCTCTTCTGCCGACGCACAACAGTGCTGTTTTCAGCACCGCTGCTTCCTAAAAAAGGCAAAACAGCGTCAGACAAACACAGAAGTAACACAATTAACTTATCTAAATTAAGTTAAATGCTGCATAATTGCCATATTTAACTAAAAAAAGGTGATATTTATAAGGTGTATGCTTTTGGGACAATGATGGAGAGTGCCCCAATTATACAAGGATAACTATAGTATACATAAAGGACAGTTCTGGCTTCAGTTACTACTACTCTTAGTGCAGCTTTCATATGTGGCATTTAACAAGGTTAATCAAGGCATACTAACAAAGCTTACATGTATACAAGTACCAAACTGCAGAGGAGATAAAATATCACCTTCTGAAAGAGAACAATGCCACCATAACGTGGTTGTAGAACTCTCTACATACACATCTGGCAACATAGATTAAAGCACTACGGAACAACTTTTGTCTGTCTGTATTATATTACATCAATTCAATGTTGTAGAGATCTTCCTTCATTAAATGCCTTTGCCACTATACTATGCAATACTCAAAAAATCCTTTGTTCATTTCTTATTACATGTGGCACGTAACTGTTTCATAATACACAATGTATATACTTTTTTGCGCAATTTTACACCTGGGCCAAGCCTGAAAATAGGCCATGTGAATCAATATTCTACATTGACAAATACAAAATAAATAAAAGGCCCTACAGTTTTTTTGGTACTAATGAACAAATTAATGTAAATACTACTAACTGCATAACTTATTCTTACTTAGATCTGCCGACAGATAAATAAATGCAAGGTGCTGTAAACGTATGGACAGTTTTAAAATAAAGACCAATAAAAAAATATATACATTTGTCCATATTCACAATACCACAAGTTTACTCCACATTAATCACTTTTGTCTGGTAAGAAGATCAAAGACCATCAGAAAGGATCCATTTCAGGCTCATCCCATAAAAAATTTAATTACAGTACTACAAAAATACACAAGTCATTCTTATTTATGTTGACTAGGGTAGACCACTTTTCCAAAGAATTTATTTCAGGCTCATCCCAGAAAACATAAAACAAACAAGTGTTCCAAAAACTGTCAACAAACAGTAATTACAACAAACTGAAACAATGTAAAATTTAGCAGACTATTTTCTATAATGCATTTTCAACTACATAATTTCTCTGATAAATAATTATTACTGTTTTCTTTGTCTGTGGGACCTTTCTTGTAGTAAATTTGAAATGTTTTCTTTTGCACTTTGCTGCGTTCTGTGTACTGCAAAATATCGCCCAAACTAAATAAAATAAGTAAAACTTCCACATTCAACCCTTCTTGGTGCAGCTTATATTATTACCCCAACCTTCTTTAAAAAGCACTCTACATTACTGAACCTGACTAGTTCAACAGATTTGCCACTATGGTTTCAGGGGGAAACATCCTCAGTTTTATTACGATCTTGCTCTTAAAACAGTCACAGGTTAAAAAATATTCATTCCTAGGATGGTTTGCAAATAGCAAGATTATCTACTACAGAACCTTTTGCTAGGGCTAAAAGTAGGTCTGTGTTACATTTCCTATGCACTCTAGCACACACAGTTTTTGGGTTGTAACACATCCAAGTTAAAAGGCACTTCTAACAAAAGTCTTTCCCTGCTATTTCACCTGCTTACACTGACTGGCAGCACTACATGAGAATGCCTGGCTGCACTAAAGAATACAAAAGCAAACTGCATTCTCCTAATTTTTAATGGGACTACAAGTCTAGCTGCATTCATGAGATTGTCACCTTCTCAAATACAAGCATCACTTCGCAGTGGCAGATGTATATGCTACAGTACACGAAAACAGGGTCTTAACAGCTAGCCCAAACCATATCTTTATATGTATTACAAGGGAGACAACTTCACCACAAGGGCACATTTCTACCAAGATTTGGACATGGAAAGAAAAAAAGAACAAACAGTGACTATAACTTTGATGCAAACACTTAAGGCAAACTGGATGCAGTCTAAGAGTACATGAAAGGTTAAAAATAAGGACATGGACCAACTCAAAACCATGTCACTATACTCGGTATCCTACAGACTGTTAAAGAGGTAAACCTGTGTGTGGTATAAAAGGCATCCTCCAGCCCGTTACTGATGGATTTTCTGCATATCAGCAAGTCAAATGGCAGAAATACTTCATCTAGGGATCTAAATCTCTTATGCAACAACAAAGAATGGTTTGGAGGGACAGGTACATCTTGCTGTGGAACAGACTTCCTATCCACAAAAAACAAAGTTCATCCCTATCCATTTTAAAGTGCAACTTAGATCTACGGATGGGATACAGAAAAGGACTACCCCCTGTACTATTACTAGACAGAGGCAGCTCCTAAATGCTTCATCCCATGCATGCATCCCCTCAAATTATCTATGGTATGATCTTAGTTATTCTCATTAGGGGTAATATATAATTATCGACCATGGGATAGGCAAGACCAATCTATAACCAAATGACAGATGATTTTGAGTAAAAAAAAGGGAAATTGGCTAGGCTTAAAATGGCCTGCAAGGGCAGCTACCCTACTACTTATCTATGAATCTATAAAACGGCAAATCATTTTTAATTGAAGAGCTTGGTGATGTTACTTCTCTGCCTGATTATGTCATACATGAAAGTGAAGCAACAATGTGCTCCACCCCAATACAGTCATAATTTGTAAGCAACCATCTAAATACCTCTTAGAAATAACATATATTGTGCCTTCCCTTGCTACTGAGTCACTATTCTCAATGATTGGCACAGGTATGACATCATACATTTCAATGCAACTGCTTTTCATCCATCTATAAAAACCTTCGCTGGATAAGGTGCACATAAGTTTGTGGCCCAAGATACGGAGTTACTTCAACGCTGAATGATGAGACTAGAGACGTTCATGCATCTCTTTTTCCCTGTCATTCAAGTTCCGTGAGAATAAGATGCTCATTAGCAGAGACAGTACACTGGGGATATTTGACCATGTGGCAACAAAAGAAAAAACAGAGTAGTGCATCCAGAAGTACACCACTTTGTGTTTTGTTCTACAAATGTTTGGAAAAAAGTATCAGATTGGTCAAAGCCACCAATTCTAATGTGTTGCTGTCTGCTAACTATCCTAGTAAATCTTGATATTATTCACTGTGGTAATTCTTTAATGAATGCATTTTAATATCTGAGGTTTTTGCCCACTGAAGGGTTTTGTAGTCCTAAATGGCCAGAAGTTACATCTCCATTTGCTACAGGAAAAAAAAAAGGCTTTGTGAACCAACACACCTAACTGCTGATGAGAAGTTAACCAAGCGGAGAAAAAGCAACAGAGTTAAGATTTACACAGCATGTGTTCAAATGAATCAAATGATTTTAAGAAATAATTACTTAATGAACATTTGTATTTTTCATACGAGTATCTAAATAAAAGAGCCAGAAAGAGTTTAACTCTAGAAGTCCTACCAATATTTTTTTTTAAATTTCTTAGAAGCATGAAAGGTACTTCCATGATCTGCTCACTGACTCAAATCACCTGACAGAGGTCCTGTCCTCAGATATCTACAGTCCTAATGACCAAAATCAAACAATTGACAGATCAAACTCAGTAACTCATAAAATGTTAAAATGTAGAAAAACTGTTTTATACAGACGCTGTGAAGCACATTAGAATAGGACAAGCCTAAACTTAACATATATGACAAATCACAATATCACTTTCGTGATACACATCAGAAATTTTAATTTTTAGTAAACGTATTGGCAACATTATTAGATTAGCACAAACATTGTAAAGATACATTAAGTAATAGGACACATCTGTACTCAAAACAACAATTATCCACAATACTTTGTACAATTAAGAAGTGTGCATGTGTTTTTTTCTGTATACAATTAAAACCTGGAAGGCCAACAATCATCTTGGCCTAAATCCCAACAAAACCAAACTCATGCTTTTCACCCCCAAAAAACTACTTCTCTAAATAAAAATTAATTCTCCATACCATACAGGCCCAGAATTAAACCACCACAGTGGTAGTCTCGCATACAAAACTACTAGGCGTAATCATAGATAAATACCTAACATTCAACCAGCACATACACAGCAATATTAAAAAAAAAAAAAAAAAAAAAAAAAAAACTTGCTCTATAGGCACAAACAATTCTTCAACCACTCCAAAAAAACCCTAGCCTCTAATTTTCTTCTAGTCTCTCTCTTATATGGTGCCCCTCTCCTTATCAACATTCAATCCTCATTGAAATCAAAATGTGAGATGTGCTACAATAAAATATAGCAATAAACGACGCCTGGGTGTGCTTTGGTCACCAGGGCAAAGTCAGAGTGGCCAAAGACAACCGTGGGTAAATCCAGCATTACCCACACCCAGAAGTGGGTTACTGCTATTATACAATGACATTGTTTAAGAAAAAAAAAAAAAAAAAACTTCCTTTTCTTAAATAATGGCATTGTATAATGCCTCCTTGCTGCCCTTCTGCAGCTGTCTGGTATTCTGTGGCAGTTCTGATGTACTGCGCATGCGTATGCTTACGCAGTACATCAGAGCTGTGGGTGGAAGCAATGGAGAAAGCAAGATCTCCGTTGCTTTTTACAAAGTGTCTCACTATGTTAAAGGAGTTTAACATAGCGAGACAGTTTTAAAAAAAGCAACGGAGAAAGGAAGACCTCCATTACTTTTTTTAAAGCTGTCTCGCTATGTTAAACTCCTTTAACATAGCGAGACAGTGTCTAAAAAGTAACGGAGATCTTGCGTTCTCAGTTGATGTAAAAAAAAAAACAGATATACTAATGGAAAATGTCCGGGCGACTGGACCTTTTTCCATTAGTATAAGTCTGATTTACAACGTGCACGTTGACCAATCAACATGCACGTTTTGGAATATTAATGGGGGTTGTTGTATAATCGCAACGTTTGCACCCAACGCAAAATACTCTTCCCATCATTGCTCTTCTCTACACCTTCTAGACTGGCTCAAAATTCCACTCTATCTTTCATACCTGCAAATATTCACAGCACACCAAATTATCTTCAAGACGGCATACTGCACTACCCTTACCACCCAAACAGACATCTCAGATCTGAAAAGCAGATACTCCCAACAGTAGAAAAAACAAACCTATCTGCTGGCTAGATATTTTACTCATTTACTATTGCCAAACTGTGGAACACTCTCCTACAGTTGATCAGGACCACTATAACAAGCCAATTGGCTTCAAAAAAACCCATGAAGCAACATTTTTCCTCCTTATGGTAGTGCACATGCACCAATACCATACCACAGCTCTCAACACAAGACTCCCTCTTCCTCCACTTTTACTCCTCTAACACCACCTTCAAACTACAACTTACAGTTTTCACTCTTGTTTCATTACAACTTCTTTAAGCCTTCTATTTTGGAATGCCTAATGAACTAAATATGGAAATTACAGGCTTCAAATTTGACTGCATAATCTGTTAATATTCATACTATATCATTAGAACCTAAGCTACTGATGTACAAAGGTACTATATAATTGCCTAAGTCCATATTTTGTACTTTTGGAATCTTACAAAGCACTATAAATCTTTTGTTGAATCTTACTGAATCTAAATGTTGCATAGACTTGTGCTAGTCTGCTGCTGTTACTATTGTACTGTAAATAACTGTTCTTCTGGATCTTTTCTCTCCGGGCCTCCAATGAAAATGGGCTCACCTCGGACCAGTGGACCTTCCCTGTAAACAAATGCAAATAAATAAATATTTATTAAAATACAAAAAAAGTGTTTTATTTCATTGCATGCTTGTCTGTTATGACAGTAGACTACCTCATTCAACGGACATCTCCACTTGACTAACTCCTGGGTCAGTAGACTTAACTGGGAGATACCATACACAACTGAATGGTCATCTTGGCAATGGTGACCACTTCTGGAGGACACTACCCCTTACTAGGAGGCATCTGTAAGCAAAAACAGATAAGCAAACAAAAGCAGGTACACTTTCATCTCTCATCCTATTTTATTATTTCTATTAAGGTTACTTATACACTTGGTTGCATTTATTTTAACCATTCTTGTGTTATTTATTAGAGGCCTATTTCTATATAGCTTACTTTATGCAGACTTTAAACAGTACATACTGAACCTATACAAATCACAGAACAAAGCCCTTCTTATACCTCTCAATCCCTAATGAATGAAAATACACAAAAGGCCCTTGAAAAGTGGGAACATCCAGCTAAAAATATGTCATGCAATTAGCTAAAACAACACGTAATGTCTCCCACTTCCAGTAAGAATGTGAGATACTACTCACGAACATGCTTAAAAAACAGACTGACAGAAAAGATGGAAAAATATAACACTAATCAAAGGTGCAGTAAAATTCTACCACAAAAGTTTACTTATTTTGCTTTGAAAAGGGATGAATAAAAAGTGTGTACCCATTCTTTAAATTATTCTTGCCACTAGTATGTTGGTCATGTAGTGTGGTTTTGTGTGCACAAGACAGTTTCAAAATGTACAATGTGATGAGAGGGATTCATAAAACTGGGTGAAAGGGTTATCAAGCCTGAAATTAGGGACAGTCCTCCAAAATTAGGGACACACCCTAAACAAGGTTAAATCAGGCCTAAACATAGGAACATCCCTCCAAAAGAGAGGGACAATTAAAAGGTCTGGCCAGTCTCTACCTTAAGAAGGGTGTATGCATGTGATCATAAAACAGTACATGTTAAACAAAAATGGATGAAAATAACCGAGAATGAAATACTGAAGTCAAACATAGTTCTATCAAAAGCACAGGAAAAAGACCGCATTTTTCTTATTACCAAGCTGTTCAACAAGTGTGCTTTTTGCTATATGAAAATCTAAATTTCCAAAAATGGAAATATCCTTTACTACTTTGAGTACATTATCCCACTGTCTGTATTCATTCCTTCCAAATATTAATACATCTATATATTTTTCACTGAACTCAATATCTACTATCATACCTTCAAAACCAAATTGTTTACTTTTCTCTTTATTTATACTTAAACCATTTTTTTAATTTAAACTTATACTTTAGTTTTACTAATTAGTACAGTATCATCCATATAATTATACATTGCTGGCAGCTATAGTTCCTTCATCATTTTGTATCCACTGCTACTTGACATTTTATTAACTTCCTTCATTGTTACATTCATAACTGCGGTGGTGGTGCTGCGGTAGCGTTGTCGCCTCACAGTAAGACGTTGTCCTGTTCGATTCTCAGCTAAAGAGTCTTCTGTGTGGAGACGTGTGAATGGGCGTACATTCGTTGAAGGTTGTGCGTCAGGGATGGCAACTCGGCACGTAAAAATCTACTGCCAATCATTAGCGGACCGGAGTTCCACTGCGGCGTCCCCTAACCAGGAAAAGCTCTAAGACAACAACAACATTGTTACATTCATAACTAATGAGAAAATTACACTGCTAGCTGGGCAGCCCTGCTTTATTCCACATTTTATTTTATTTCTTCCCCAATTGAGCCATTTACATTTAGTTTCACATAAACTGATTTTATTACTTGTAATATTTTTTTTGCGTACGTTATATGCCTGCAAACATATTCTCTATTACAATGTTATTTCTACATTTTTACTTGTATTATAAAGTTATGTACTCATCACAACTTTCCATCTGAGTAGTTAGACTTCATTATTCTGCACATATGGGTATTCGGATCAGAGCCGGCAAAACTTTTACAAGCATCAACTCAGAGCTCCAAGCTCCTCCCCTACCTATAATACATCACTTCCTCCTGACTAACCCCAGATTGAGTTTGCGGTCACTAACTAGCAACGTAACCCACAATCCAAACAGGATAAGACCTGAATAGTGAGGGGGATGGAGGGAGGGAAGGTGCAGAAGAATGAAGTCTAACTACTCAGATGGAACGTTATGGTGAGTACATAACTTCTTTATCTGAAGTAGTTAACTTCATGCTACTAGTAGTCCTGGGAGGCCCTTATGGAAGAATATTTCTGAGCACCACAGAGCCAAAGGATGCTCTCCCTCTAAAAATCAAAGAGAAATGTATGTGAATTGGCCCACGTGGCTGCCGCACAGATATCATCTAAAGGTACTTTTGACCAGAAAGCTGCAGAAGTGGCCATTGATCTAGTGGAATGAGCCTTCAAATAAGCCAGGAGGAGATAAGCCTTTGTCCTTGTATACTTCTGCAATACAAAGAGTGATCCACCTTGCTAAGGACACTTTCGAAACTGCTTTGCCCAAACATGGTTTTGAAAATGAGACAAACAGTTGATCCGACTTTCGGTAGGGTTTAGTCCTATGAAGGTAAAAACGAAGCTGTCTATGGACGTCCAATAAATGGAGTCTATATTCGCCTTTATTTTGGAATTTTGGGAAGAAGACTGGCAAATTTATAGACTGGTTAATATTGGCTGCCGAGGACACCTTGGGAAGGAAGGAGGGGTTTGTATGCAGCGAAACCCTGTCCTTGTGAAAAATCAAATAGTGGGGCATGGAGGATAAGGCCTGTAACTCTGAAACCCTTTTAGCTAAGGTGATGGCAACCAGGAATGCCTTCTTCCAAGACAAGAATTTCATAGGGACTGAACCGGCAAGTTCGAAAGGTGGAGAGGTCAATGCTTGAAGGACTAAAGTCAGATCCCAGGGAGGAACTGTCTCTAACTGGAGGTTGCAAGAGAAAGGTACCCTTCAGGAATGCTTTACACAATTTGGCAGAGGTCAGAGCAACCTTATTTTCACCTACATGGAAATTAGGGATGGCAGCCAGTTGAACCTTGATGGTGGAAGAACTTGCGCCTGATTGAAAGAGACCAGCCAAAAAAATCTAAAACGACTGGAATGGGGGCTGTAAAAGGGTTCTGATTGCGTCGAGAGGCCCAAATGGAAAAACGTCTCCACTTGCTACTGTAGAGTTTCCTAGTGGAGGCTTTGAGAGATGCTATCAGAATGTTCTTAACAGGGGATAAAAGTCCGGGAGTTCTGATGATCATGGGAACTGGAGCAGCCATGCAGTCAGCTTGACAACTGTCCAGGTTGGGCAGGGGCAAGCCCGACGGATGAGTGAGTTGATCCAGGCATGGATCTAGAGTCCATGGAGGAGCCAAAAGGTGAGACCATAGGAAGGGAAACCACACTTGGCGAGGCCAGAAGGGAGCTACGAGAATGACTTTACACTGCGACCGGCAAGCTTTCTGAAGGAACTTCGGTATCAGAGGTAACTGGAGATAAGCATAAAGAAACCCGGGAGGCCAAGCATGGACTACAGCATCCCTTGGGACATTCCCTGGAGGGGGGATCAGAGTGAACAAGTTGCTGCAATTAGTGTTGGAAGGAGACGCAAAGAGGTCGCAGCAAGGTTGACCCCATACGAGGAAGATTCTCTTCGCCACAGATGAATTTAGAGACCACTCGTAAGGCAGAAGGATTGCCCGGCTTAGACTGTCCGCTAAAATGTTGGAGCGTCCTGGGATATGCGTTGCTATCAGAAACCGGTTGGTGGATATGGCCCACTCCTAAACTCTCATGGCCTCGCGACAAAGAGGGTAGGATCGGGTCCCTCCCTGCTTGTTGGTATATCCTGCTTGTTGATATACCAGACTACTGACATGTTGTCTGATTGAATAGCCACTGTCCCTGGAGGTAGAACAGGATGGAAGGCTTTCAACGCTAAAAGCACTGCCCTCATCTCCAGGACACTGATGTGTAGCTTGGTCTCTAGTAGGGACCACGTGCCTTGGACTATTCTTCCCAGGAAGTGCCCCCCCCACCCGAGCTGGGAGGGGTCCGTGGTCACAGTGGCTTGGGCCGGTGGGGCTAGAAAGCTGCACCCCGCAAGTATGTCTGATGACTGAAGCCACCACTGGAGTGACATTCTGCATATCCGGTTGATTCGGAAAATCATCGGGAGGTCTAGCCAGGACCATTGAACTGCTAGATTCCACTGAAGGGTTCTCATATGAAAACGTGCAAGAGGGAGAATGGAAATGGAGGCTGCCAGCGAACCCAAAGCCCTGAGAACATCACCTGTGACTACAGAGTGCTCTGAGATAGCTGACACGTGGAGTCTGAGATTTTCTATCCTTTCTGGGGTGAGAAAGATTTTTGACTGAATAGTATCCAACCGTGCCCCGAGGAAGTCTATGACCTGAACCGGAACCAGGTGGGACTTGAGGTTGATCGCAATGCCTAACTTGTGAGCCAGACTGAGAAAGCAGTGTAGGCCCTGGCACAAGAGACATTTGATGGATGCAGCGAAGAGCCAGTCATCTAGGTAGGGGAATACCTGAATGCCCTGAAGTCTAAGGTGAGCCACTACGACTGCCATTACCTCGGTGAACACCCTGGGGGCTGTGGCGAGACCAAAGGGTAGGGCTCTGAATTGAAAGTGACCGCCCCCTAGCCGGAAGCGCAGAAACCTCCTGGAGCTTCTGTGGACCTTGATATGATAGTAAGCATCCTGGAGGTCTAACGAGCACATCCAGTCGCATTCTCTTAGAAATGGTACAATGGACTGTAGAGTGACCATCCGGAATTTTTGTTTCTCCGACAGGTTGAGGATAGACAGGTCTAGTATGGGCCTGAGGTCCCCAGTCTTCTTTGGCACTAAAAAGAACCTGGAGTAGATGCCTGATCTGGACTGGTCTGGGGGGACCGGTTTGATGGCTCGTTTTTGTAACCGTTTCGGAACCTGTAAAGCTGCGGCCTCCCTGTGATCGAGTGGAACATCTGGGAGGCATGCTGGAGTTATGGGAGATGATATGAAAGGGATACAATAGCCTCTGGATATGATGTTTAACAACCAGCCTGTAGTAATGGACTCCCATGCCACTGGATGCAAGGAGAATCTTCCCCCGACTGCCTCCAGAGTAGAGCAGTCGGGCAACCCCTCAGGGTTGCTGTCCGGGCCTGTCAGAAAAGGGTTCCCCTAGACCCGAAGTTTCTGGGGCCCCCTCTGCCTCTGGGACGGCGTCGGTCTTGTCCCCCTCTGCCTCTGTGGGACGAATAGTCCTGAGTGTCCCGGAAAGACTGATTTCCAGAACCACATCTTCTTTTGGTTCCTGGAATAGGATCTCTGGGGGTTAGAGAAGCGGATTCTGATGGCAGAAATTCTTTCCGTCCTTCTCACTCTGGGTGAGCGTGACGCGTACTGTCTTCCCAAAGAGGGATGATCCGTTGAAAGGGGCACTAATAAAAGATGCCTTAAAGGGGTCTGCAAATTGACACAGTCTGATCCAGGCGTGTCGCCTCATGGCAATGTCTATACCAGCAGCTCTAGAGGCTCCCTCCGTAGCATGGGAGAGGAGACGCATAGATGTATTCGTCACTGATTTCAGTGTAGTCATCTTCGCAGAAAAGGACTGCTTGTCATGCTGTGACAGACTCCGGGGGCGACTCAGTTAGTTCCGTTATAAGATCACGCTGCAGTCGGGTAACATGTGCCAAGTAATTCAGCACACGGATAGAAAAAGTCGCTGATGAGTACATACGCTTCCCGAAACGATCCATCGACCTGGACTCGTTGTCTGGTGGATGGACCGAGGAACGCTCCTCTGCCAGTTCCTTCTTTGTGGCAGCTGCAACCACAAAAGTGTCCACAGGGGCTCCTTTGGGCCATGCCTACCTGACGGCGGAGAAAGAATTTTGTCCGGTCTTTTGGGTATAGGCTCCACGGTGTCAGGATCCTTCCATGCCCTAGTGGTGATGAGGTCCACCAAAGGGTCGGCTGGTGTGGAAACCCAGGAAGTAGATGGGCCTGCGCCAAAGGCCTCCAGAAACACGGACTCATCTGTAGAGGGTTTGGGGGCTGACCAACCTCCTCATTGGCGGAGGATCTCTATAAATGTCTCCAAAGGAGAAGTCCTTGGGAGGTGATCTGGGGGAACCCTCTCCTTCATCTACAGTCCGAATCAGTGGTAATGGACTCAGGGGAGTCCAAGTGCCTCCTTTTACACTTGCATTTACGAGGTTCCTCTCAAGTGGGACTTTCTGCAGAGCACTCGTAAGCCTCCGGGGGTTCCCAGAGGGGAACAACCTGGGGCTGCTTTGGCACAGGCTGTCCCTGAGACAGGGTGAGGGGAGCAGAATCCGAAAACAGGGAGGTCTGGGTAGGATCAGAGTAGGTGAGCTGTGGTCTCAACCCCTGGGAGAGAACCCTTTCCACTGCCCCGAATGCCGATGGGAGAGCCCACCTCCATAACCTGTAAGGATGAGGCCCTCCCCGGGTCCAAAGTAGGGATCGGAGCCGAAGGGAGGGTAGTCTGGGTACCAAGGATGCGATCCGAAAGAATGACCTCGACCCTCGGGTCGGATTCCCTGACCACGGCCCTGAGAGTCTCTTGGATTCGAAATTGGATCCGAGGAACTCAAGGTGACTGTCGGCATCGAAGAAACGAGAACAGTCGGCGCTGAACCAACTCCAAAGGGCCTCGGATCCGAGAACCCCGAAGCGTCGGGTTGGATCGGGGAAGGAGAGATTGGGTGAAATAGAGTTGTAGAAGGTAAGACCACCATTTGAATCTGATTCTGGATGAACCTCATCAGACTGTCCATGTCAAGGTCGGAGACACTCTGAGTCGACCTTGAAGAAGAAGCGACCGAAGTGGGTCTTGGCTGGATCTGAGGGGAGTGCCTCGGCTCTGAGGGCTCTATCGGCTCTGGCGAGAAACAGGGAAAGTGGAGCCGAGGAGAACGGGACCTGGGGACTTTAGAAGAGGGGCTGGAGAAAGACTCCTTGTCGAAGGATCTTTTTCTGGGCCTGTCCCTCTCTTTGTGGCGCTTCTCCCTCTCTCGTCCCTACTTTTCTGGGACGAATCTGAGTCCCTGCCTGCAAGAAGTCACTGGCTGGAGCAGAGACCGACGCAGACTCTAGGGCAGAAGCTGGCAGCAGGCCCCTGGCCACGAGCTTAGCCCAACGGTCCTTCAAAGCCCTGGGGTTAAAACCTGCACAAATGTCGCAGGAGGCTGACAAATGGGAGACCCCTAAACAAAGAACACACAGTGTGGCCATCGGCTAGTGAGAGCTTGTGACCACACACTGTGCATTTTTTAAAAAGAACTTTAGGCTGTTCAGTCATAAGGGCTGAACAGTAACTAAACCCTAAGGCCCACACACACACACACACACAACAAGGGATGGGGCCTAGGCGGGAACTAAAACTACCAAGAAACTACACAGAAAAAACTTTTTTTTTTTTTTAAAAACACGACGACCACGCGTGGAGGGGGGAGGAAAGGGGGAACAGGTACACACACACCAACTGTACTGTAAAGAGAAAAAGAGAAAACTTACCACCCTCGCTTAGAGTTCAGAGACCACAATACTAACTCTTAAGAGCGGCAAACGAGATCTGGGGTTAGTCAGGAGTAAGTGATGTATTATAGGTAGGGGAGAGCTTGGAGCTGATGTTTGTAAAAGTTTTGCCGAATCGGATCCGAATAACCATATGTGCAGAAAGAATGAAGTTAACTACTTCAGATCAATTATTTCTCTTATTATCCATAACTCTACTTCCTTTTCTTCCAAATACATTTTGGTCATATATTCTATCCATTTTTTGTAACCTTTTTATTATTCTCATGAAAATTTTATAATCTATATTATTCAATGTTATATGTCTTTTATCTCATTATTTCTTTAAATATAATTTTTTAACTCCTGTACATCTCTCTCTCTAATTCCAGTTTCTAACAATCATAACTTCTATAAAATGTTGCCACTCCATTTCTTTACATATATAGACCATATTAAATTCTGTCCAGTCCTGTTGCAGAATTCATGTTAATATCTTTTAGAATTTCATTCAATTTTCATAGTATTTTTTGTTCTAAATACTCATCTTTATTTTTCACCTTTATAAAGTTGTTCTATATTTTCTTCTCTTTAAACAAATAATTCCAATACATATTCTTTAAAAGGAGAACTGCACCCACAGACTCAAAAACATGTTTATTTCACCATGGTTTGGTGTTCCCTACATTTTAACACCACTCCGGGACTATTTACAGGTTTTTAAATATTTTTATATGTAATTTCCGAGTCTGACCACATGGGGTCTGGCATCTTGGAAGTAATTCTGATAGTTAATTCAGTGCTTGTCTGTATAAAAAACATCATCAGGCAGGTCTCTCTTCCTAAAGCTCCTATCACTGCACTGATTTTACATGGATACTTAAAACTGACTGAAAGACAGGAGTGTAACATTTCATGCCGTTCAATGACTACTTAAAACACACAGTGCACATGCCACAGAACAGGATTTTCAAAGTACTTTTTACTGTTGCTTCTTTTTAGAAATACTAAACTGCAGTCTTTTGTGAAGCCTGAATTTGTACTACTTTGACTAGTCTCCCAACCCCTTCACAACTAACTTCCCTAGCTGTCAAAGTGCTAAAGGTAATTTGAGCTGTTGCCTACTGTGATTGACAGCTCACAGCAGGAGACTTGACTCGTGTACTGTTTCCTTGTTCTAGCCTTTACATTTTGTATGGATGGGGGGGGGGTACCAGGGAGCTGTGACATCACAGCATGGGTGGGTTTTTAGGACGCTAGTGGTGATGTCAGTTTGGGGAGGGAAATGGCCAGAAAACTACCTGTATCCAGTGGCCTTGATGACATCAGTGAACTGGAGGCATTTCCCAGGCGGGACAAACGTTTTTTGAAAGTGAAACCAACACAGTACAGTAAGGTACTGTTCTAGTGGAGAGTAACAGTCAATTTAAAATATTTTAAATGCTGTATTTTTGTTTATTCATAGCAGGGACAGTAAATAGGGAGAAAAAGACAAGAGAAGTTGAACATTTAATAATAGAAACCCATTGTTGACCTTTATTTCAAATATGCCTTCTTGCAGTCTTATTTGCTTACCTTCTTTATTATTTAATTCTCTTATTTCCCTTTTATTATTTTACTGACATAGTGCTACCACTTCATTCTTTCCTTGTAAACAATATTTTTGTTTATATAACTTAATTTTAATTTGATTCATAAATGTTTGACTTAATACCCCTTTCTTCCTTAAGTCTAAAAACACTTTATACATTTCTCTTCTAAATTAAGCCACCAGTCCAATTCTAATAAAACTCAAATATGATTTTTCCATAATTCTATAAGTTCTTCCCCCCCCCTAAATCCAATTCCTTTTCATTAATTCCCTTTATTCCTTTTCCTCTTCTTATATATTTATTTTCCATGTACTGTAACCCATATAGCCACATGATCTGAAAATCCAGCATACTTGATTCCTTCTTTAGCTTTTAAACTATTGGACATTAAAAAATAAATCAATTTCTGTCTTAACTCCTTTTGTAGGTCTAGTGGTCATTCTCTCATACACTTAACTTTCCACTTCTCATAATTAGTTTAACCATTTTAATATCACAATTGCTGTTATTTTTTTCTTAAATAACAATTAAAATCACCCACCACTATAATGTCGATATTTACACAAACATATTCAATAATATTTTTAAACATCAGTTTTCTACCTTTTCTGTTACATATAAAGCTATATATATATTTTTTTCCCATCTCAAGTCTATTACCATAACTCGTCCTAGATCCACTATGGTTACATCCAATATTTTAATGCTTTCTTGACATAATATATATATGCCCAAGCACGTTTCTTTCCCCAGGTTCTAAACTACCACACCATTCCAAAGTTTTTCAGTTTGTGTTCTTTCATCCTTTGTTAATAATCGGATATCTTATAAACCAATATGTGCATCTACTGCAGTACATCATTGTAATATACCCAATTTTTCATGTTGTTCACATTTAAAGCTGCTGTTTTCAGCTTTTAAGCACAGTTAGTATAATAAAGTTTTTATCCCTTTCCTTTCTTATTTTCTCTAAGCATTATATTTTTAAATTTTCTTTTCCTTAACTTTTCCTTATCAAATTCTTTTTATTTCTTACTGTACACCAGTCTGCTTCTTCACCTTGTTTCCAGTTTCTTTTTCCTTGTTGCTTTCTTCAACTTCATCTACAACCTCTTTTTGTACGTTTTCTTTTATAACACATTCTTTCTCCTGTAGAACTTCATTTTCTTGCACATTCATTTCACATTCTAGTCATGAATGATGAGTACTGCCACATTTTTTGAACTTTAAATCACATTTTTTGCATTATGCCCCTTTTTACTACACATTTTTGTTTATCACATTCATTGACTGAATGATCATTTTTCCACAAAAATGAAGTCTTTGGTTGAACCCTGTATTTCACAAAACCCCTATTACAGTGAACATTAATACTAGGTAAATGCACATTATTTTCCATTTTCAGTATTATGCCACATTTCCATCCCCCATCCTCTTTCATCATATATTTTTGCAGAGTCCATTACTTCTTTACATATAGTTAACAAATGTTTTCAGTTCTTTTGCTTCAAACTTCAGTTCTAAACTGGATCATTATTCTTTTTTGTCTGTAAAAAGCTTGAAGCACATATTCTGATCATAAATATTTTTTCTTTTGTTCATATGCATCCAAAAAAAAATTCTATGGCCTGCCCGGTCTCAAATAAGTCACAAAAAGTCTTATTAATTAAAATAAATACTCTTACCTCTTTTGCTTTGACACGCAGAGGTGCTATGACAGAGTTGCAAACCTTATTCCTGCCCAAACTCTTCTTTTTTTTACTGCTCACATGTACTGCATACTTTTTTCTTTTATATCTTCCTTGTTCCTTCTCCAACAGTTGTGCATACGTTTTTCTTTCTGGAAATTTCTTTGGCACAGTTTCTTCTTTTTTTTTCCCATGATGTCACTCCATGAAATTGCTGCTCCATTTTCTGGCTCATTTTGTTTTACCATTTCTTCCAAATAATCACCCCCCCCCCCCGATTGGAGGATTGTAATTATGCATTTTTCAGAGGTAACCATCTCTCCTTCAAACCATCTCCTCTGACAGTTTTCCTCTGAAGCCATCTCTGTTTCAGCTACAATCTCCTTTTCCTCCAAATGTCACTGTTTTTTCTGTACCCACATCATCAGAAAAACTTGTGGTAGCGAGTCTACCACTTCAACTACATTTCCAGCAACTATCACTCCAGTTTCAGCAAAAGCTGGCTCAGACATGTTTTCTCCCAGTTTCTCCTGGTTGTATCCATGCCTGGACAGGAAACAGGAAGTCAGGGTGTGTAACACACAAACTCTTCCCCCAACTACCAGGAGTAGGGGAAGTTCCCTGGTGCCATAGTTAAATTTTCCTTAGTCATTATGACCACCTTGGATGTCCCTGAAAAGTGGACAATGGCCTAGTGGGAGTAACCTAGTCAAAATGTAAAATAAATAAATATGTAGTGCGTGGAGCACACAGATTATGCTCAGGTAGTTGGAAAAAGGCAAATCAGTTAAGCACTAGAGTGGCGCGAGACCCAACCTTAATAAAGGTTAGGCACCCCCTGTTAAAAGTTGCTAAGGTCATGTCGCTAGCTTATCAGTAAAATCTGCCAGTACAAACAACAGAGGTAGAAAAAGAGAAAAAGATTTGTTTCTGCCTGCTCTCTGTCAGTAACATGTCCCTGACTTCCTGTTCTATGAAGTCAGGAACTTAAATGTATGCCACTGATGCCAATGTCTGTGCGGTCACAGAAACTTGGCTCAGGGCTGCGGAGAGCACCTCTGCCTTACCAGGCTATACCTCATTCCACACATTCCAACGCCAAATTGAGGTCGGGAAGTCTAAGGGTGGTGGAGTCTCCATCTTCATTAAGGACAGGAACACCTCCAGACTGGTTTGCCAGCATGACACAATGGAACTACTCCAGGTGCAACTGTCAGTTGGCAAGACACTCATCCAAGTTAGTCAGCTATAGTCCCCTCCCCCCCTCCATGACTAAGGACACCCACTCCTCTTATCTGCATCTACTCAACTCCATCAAGGATCCCCCTAACAACCTGATCCTTGGTGACTTCAACTACCCACCATAGACTGGGTTAATGCACCTGACGATTCCTTGACTTCATCAGTTCTAATGCACTAGACCAGCTCGTGTCATTCCCAAACAAGGGAAGATGACATTCTGCACTTGGTTCTCCCCAACATGGCAACTGCTGCACCACTCCCATAGTATGTTCTTCCCTGGCGAGATCAGATCGGACTGTCTCATTCGAAGTTTTTATCCCATCCAAAGCCCCCCCCCCACCATAATTAAGCTAAAAAACTTCTCAAAAGCTGACTACAACCTCCTAAGGGAGGGTATTTGTAGCTCCACACCACTGCCCCCATCAGAGGATACAGACAACTATGCTGAACAGTACGCCAATGCAGTACACAAGCAACTGTACAACTGCATGGACTCTGTCATACCCAGAGGACTAAAACCTGCTCCTCAAAACACAGACCTGTTTGGTGGACATTCTCCATCAACAGACTTTACAACAGGGTAAAAAGGAACAAAATCCAAATTGGCAAAACTCCCTCCTTAGCCTCAACAAGCAAATTAGATCACTAGTGAAAACCTCCAAAGCCAATTAAGAATCTAAACTAGCCTGTGAAACAAAGGGAAACCGCATAGCCTTCTTCAGTTATACCAGGAATCTCCATGGTAAAGCCCAGGTTTGCTCCAAATTAGTACTTAATATCACTTACACTGGTCCTGTTAACGTAGTCAATCTGCTAACAGATAAGTTCAGTACACACTTCACCCCCTGTCTCCCTCAAAGGTCTTTTAACATCCCAGATACTTGTCCTGCACCTCACATCTCCATAGATCAAGTGTTAAAGGCCCTATCTAAGGCAAAGAACACAGCTTCCATGGGACTGGATAGTATCCCAAGCTGTATTCTGCACCATCTCCAGCAAGAACTGGCTTTGCCATTGAGCACCCTGTTCAACCACAGCCTAAGTACAGGCTTCCCTCCAGCAGAGTGGAGAACTGCCATTGTCATCCCCTTGCACAAAGGTGGTGCCACTACTGCCCCTGGAAACCATCTCCCCATTAGCTTGACAAGTCTGATCTGTAAAGCCATGGAGCGTACTATTATGGATCTCAAACAAGGAGATAGGTAATCTATAAGCACTTGATCCAACCCAGTTTGGATTTGTCAAGGGCAGATCTTGCCTGTTGAACCTGGTCAACTTCTTTGAGACTGTCACCAAGGCCCTGGATGAGGGAAAGTCAGTACATACAGCTTACATTGACTTGACCAAGGCTCTGACACAATCCCCTACTCGGGCATCATGGAAAAGCTAGCACAACTTGGGGTAAATCCCAATCTCATCAGGTGGGTGGCCAACTGGCTCAACAACAGGACCCTCAAGCTCCAAACAGGCGCCTCCACCTCCAATAGCAGACTTGTCACTAGTCGAGTTCCCCAGGGATCTGTCCTGGGACTCTTACTGTTTGGCATCTATTTCTCAGAGGTCCAGGCAAAGAAAAAGGCCTGTGGCTGACCAAGTTTGTGGACTGTAAGCTGGGTGCTGTCAATGACTCCCCAAATGATTTTAACATACTGCAAGAGGGTCTCACAGCAACTAATGACTAGTGCCAAACTCAAAGCCTCAAGCTAAACAAAAAAAAATGCATCATCATACCATTCAGCAAAAATACGGCCCCTTCTGATTACCACATCAATGGCAAAACCCTAAGCACACAACCTGTGGTGACAGACCTGGGTACTCAGGTCAATAACTTCACATTCGACCATCATGTAGCGGCAGTGGTCAGAAAAGCTTTTATTTTGTTCATCTCATAAGTAAAGGGACTGCATCCAGATAAAAGGACATTATTACCTCTCTATACTCCTCCCTCACTAGACCAATAACAGCATAGACCAACAACAGAGTACAATTCCCCATTTGGTATGTACCTCTCCAAACATCTGCACCAACTGGAAAGGCCAAAGAAATAAGTCACAAAGAGAATCCATGGCCACCAACACCTGTCCTATGTGGATAGGCTCAAATTACGATCATTCTACTTGGTATTGTAAGAGACTGCTTAGAGGTGATATGTCTCTTGCCTACAAGGCAATCTCGGACCCTGCCCTACAAGAGATGCTCCATATACACAAGTCTAACTCCTCGCGTATTACCAGCTCGAAAGGTCTGAATCTAACTATTCAACATCAACAAAACCTGCTGGAGAGACAGGTTTGTCTCCCAGAGCCTGCCCCATCTCTGGAATAGACTTCCCATAGACGTCAAACGGAGTACCTCGCTGACCCTCTTCAAGCACAACCTTGATGAGTGGATGGGAAACCAGAAATTTGTTGCAGGGGTTCCACCTGTGTCTCTCATTAACAGGGGTGACAGGTACTGATTGAGGTTTCTTTTTGGGGATAAACTCCTGGCTAGGCTAGGTCATTAGCCTAGTAGCCTCCTATGATCCTATCATTTAGTGTCTTTAATCCTCAGTAATTTGGCCAAAAAACAGACTTTATGAGGAAAAGATCCAACATAGGAGGCACAAATCTAAATATTCATCAAAAATCTCGACAGTTGAGAGGCACTGAAGGTGAATGTAAACATAAAGGACCGAGTTACACTGCCTTTCTGACACTGCTCTCCAAGTGCTTACTTTGACTAGTCGTACATGGAGCAGATAAAAGATCCATGCACTACAAAGAATTACAAGCAGGTCGCCAATGCTAACTTAATACTATGCATTCTCAATATGGATGCCAAGAGTCACCTCAAGTGTGAATTTCTTGGCGTCAATATCTCAAACACATAATAAAGTGGTTAGCATCGGCAACCCGGCCATAATCCTCCATGTTATGCACGGATAGACATATACAGATAAATTACGATGACTTTAAAGGAGTACAACAGGTTTCTATAATGTATTCCTCAACTTCACGGCCCTTTTCCTCCCCATTTACATTGTCCTCTGTAAAGCAACAATAAAGCATTTACAATTTTTATAATTCCCCTTACTTCTGTAACAGAAGCCTACCTTCTCATACTATGATGGTTTCACTTACAAAATGATTCTCTCACGTTTGAATAAAGCTTGCTGGAGTCGCCAAATTACCGACATCGAGGCCAGGCAGTGCAGGTACTTTTTTTTTTTTTTTTAATCAGTTCCCTCCCTCAAAGTGACATCACCACAGCCATCATCTGATTCTAACTAAAATAATAAGACCCACCCATTCTGTGATGTCATGGCTCCCTTGTCCTTCCTCCAGCCTGAGTGCTGTTCATTTTATTCAGTAGTAGTGTAGTAACACCGCTGTTTGGAAACACAGAAATTTGGTATGCATACTTGTACATTCTGCACGGCAAATGATGCTTAGGTGGTGCATCGCTTGCATACTTCTCTGTTGTATTTGCACCAGATACTGCTAGTGTGCAGTGCGGGAATAGAAATATTAAAACATTACCCTGGTATCAGAGGTGGCAGTGCAACATATTCATAGTGGCTTAACATGAGAGTAGGTCTAAGCAAGCACCATGTGAAACCTGAACAAGCACCTAGAATTATTCAGTGCAGCTTCCACACCTTAAGTCTGAAAATTAATTCACATACTCACATGTACAGGAGTAGCTGCATATTGATGGCTAAAGGTGTATGGGTATGTCAGGTGGTTACTACACTGCAAAACTGGTATGTAATGGTGGAGATATTTGGAAGGCATGAGCAAACACACCAGTATATTAAAGCCATAGCACCAATTGAACTGGAGGCTGGCAGATGGATTTAGTAAGGGATTTTGTCCATGCACAAATATCTCAACAGTGATTCTTTGCAGTGGCATCCATTATCTGATTCAAGGTAAGTTAACCTTGATGTTCTTTATTTAAAAAAAAATCAATAAAAAATGTACTTTGTTATAAGTGACTTCTGGACACAAGAAAAAGGAAGGGGAAAATATAGCAATGTGGTTTACAAACCAACCAGTGGAGTAAAAACATATGAAAGCAAACACTGCATACCAACACACTTTGCACATGTAAATCTCAATTTTTAACAAGGTGGAAGCATGAAGTGATACCTTAACAATTAAATTAATAAAGATCTAAACTGGTTAATAGCATAAATGTTTTATTATTTAGCTCCTTGGTGCAAGACCTTACTGGATGTGATTGCAGTCAAGTAAGGCCATGGCTATAGTGCAGCAAAAAATGTCCCCTCTAACAAAGGAAATGCTAGAGCAAAGATTAAATTACATGAGTCAAGCACCCTGCTGAGATCTGCCAATCAATGGAATTACCAGGTCAAATTACTCTCAGGACTTTGACAGCTAGGGAAGCTAAGTGTTATGGGGGGAGGGGAGAAGTAAATGGACTGGAATTCATTTTCTCACAAATTAGTGCCATTTCAACTAAATTAGAAAAAAAGGCAGCAGTAAACAGCACTTTGTTCTGTGGCATTTGCACTGTTTCTGTTTTAAGTAGTCATCCATCAGCAGGGAATGTTACTTACACTGTTCTATTTTACTCAGTACTTTGTACACATGCAACATCTATGAAAGGACAGGAACTTTAGGCAAACGGAGGCCTGCATAATGTAACATTTTTGAGCCAAATAATGGATTTCTGGGATACTGGATGGCAACCTGATTTATCCAAACCACGTCAATATGCCAGCCTCCAGGTGGTCAGAGTCTGGAATTACATATAAAAATATTTAAAATCCTGTAAATAACCCCAGAGTGCTGTTAAAGTGTAGGAAACATCATGCCATGATGTTTTAAACATGTTTTTTTGAGTCTGTGGGTGCGGTACTCCTTTAACATTTACTATGCCAGTCCCTATTTCCTGCATCGTCTGAACCAAAGTGCTAAATAAAATCATGATTAAATCCCTCAAATTCAGTCTGATTACCCCTTGATTAAAATAAAGCATGTTATTTTTTTTAACTTTCAGTATTAAATACTAACACTACTTGTACATTATATATGAAATCTAAATAACTATGTGAAGTTTCACTAAATCATCTATAACTGATCACACTGTACACTTGACATTCGGAATACCTGTTTTGATCTGTGCTTTGTATTGTTTGACAGTTACTCAGTCAGAAAATGATAAAGTAAAACCTCTGAGGGTTAATCTGGAACCCAGTTTTTTTAGCCTCCTAGAACTGCAGTGTGTGAAATACACAGCTCGTGTTAACAAATAGTTTTGCTTCAAGCCTGTAAAATGCAAAACAGGACTGCCTTTTTAAAGGAGTACTTTAAATGTTTCTATTAAATGAGGAAATGAGGAATGCAGATTAAATTCATTAACCAGTCTGAATTCTACACAATACTTTATAGATGGTGATGCTTTGAACCTTTTATTTTTCATTTTTTCACATTTAACAAAGAAGTGAAGTCAGTCATCTCCCTTAATGCTACGGACAGCTATCTAACATCTCTGCTGTGGTTTTTGTGCTTGTTCATCCTGTGGCTCACTTTTTAGGATTCACAGGTTTCCTGGATGTAAGGCGATTTTACCAGAGCCATTGGTAATCTTTGTCATTTGATTTTCCAACTTCCCAAACAGTCACAACAGTGGAATACCACCACAAGACCATTTAGGGGTTAGAAGCACAATGTCATAGGTACATACTGCAAAACCCTCACCTTCAGAACTTCTCATTATATGAATTTCTAAAGTGTACCTACGCCCTATTCAATAGTGGTCATAACAGTAAGCTGAAATTATAAACAAGTAATATAGACTTCAATTTGGCAATGCCCCCTACAGCCTGCCCCAGTGCACTACTTAAAGACAACATCATCTTGAGAAATGCCTAATCTGATAAACAGTGATTATAAGCAATCTCTTAATGGATTCGTCAACCAATTATTTTACTCGTCACAGAATAAAATAGTAAACTGGTATACAATTTTTGGCTAAGAAAGTCATACATTTGCTTTGCACTGTACTGTTTTGACTACATCACTCAATTCAAAAGATATAAAACTAGGGACATTGTGTCATGTTAAAAGGAAGCGATACAACAATGCATTGAGTTAATGATAATGTAGCGAATGGGTTCATTACACAAACTACATAACAGAATCAGATAAGAAAAAAATGCAAGTAACTTGTCCAAAATTGTTTGTGTCTTTCGGCTTTTCCCGGTTAGGGGTCGCCACAGTGGAACTCCGGTCCGCTAATGACTGGCAGTAGATTTTTACGTGCCGAGTTGCCATCCCTAACACACAACCTTCAATGAAGTTACGCCCATTCACGCAGGCCTCCACACAGGACGCTCTAGCTGAGAATCGAACGGGACAATGTCTAGCTGTGAGGCGACAACGCTACTGCAGCACCACCACCGCAGTAAGTAACTTGCCCAAAAAAAAAAAAAAAAAAAAAGAGTCATCATCTAGCGCTGTGTGTAACAAACCTATATGAAAATAGTAGCAGTGCACCTTTTTGAACTTTAGAAATAATGCAAATGTTTTTTTTTTCCAAACATGATTCTGTTTCCCATTCCACAGCAGAACAAACATGTTTTTAAATGAAAATGGCATTCCCTTCCAATAATGCCACAGCAGATGTACCTACGGGGGACAGGTGGGGTGTACAAAACTCTCTTACAATGATTCAAACAAGCAGAGGCCTTTCCAATATCCTGAAAATATATCAAGGTGGACCAAATCTGTCTGAAATTAAATAAATGAGCATTCAGTACCAGAATTTTCCCCCAGAGATTGTATTTCACTTACCTATAGTGTAAACTTCCAGTGGCCAGTATTATTATTTAGCCTTCAACATATCTATGCAGCTTCTACTGGGAAGACTACTGACTTTAGGCTATAACAACTTAAATGACTTGCTCCTAATTCCACAGAAATTGCAAAAGATAATCACTTACAAATTCTTAGAACAAATATTTTTATTTTTTGGCCCAGAAGGAAGCCCTGACAACAGCAAAGTTGTTGTAGGCAGCCAAACTTTGATAGCTGCTCAGGTGACTGATGGTACTGGCAGGGAGGACGAGCCTATCCTGAGAGGTGTTCCTGACTGGCTCTGCCTGCTCCTCCAGTATCATGGGACAGAGGTCTCAAAAAGCAAGGGGTGGATAAGGAACAGACTTGCACTTGTGTCTGCCTATGCCAGGGACATTAGATTACAGAAAGAGGTTCTCACCGTTGAGATGCTAGTTAAAGAGCAAACACTTCTCCTAATGTCTGCAAAGATGATCCCCCCCCCCATACAGGCTCTTGCCCTACTGGACTGAAAGAAGATCTTCACTGCCAGGAAAAAAACTCACCCGTGTTCTACTGAAAAGACTTGGTCAGCAAGCACAGGGAAGAAAAATGTACAGAAAAAATTTGCATTTTACTGTTTACCACTCGTACATAACAGCCCTTAATACTCACAATGGGAAATTTACACAGCTCAGAAACAAAAACAAAAACATCAGTACATCCAGAGGCTTGACTAAGAAGCTTACAAACTATTGCCCTTTAGGAAGTTGGACTGCTGTAAACTCATGATGATGGTTTCTACTTCCCATATTGCTTAATAATGTTGTCTCAAGACAGGAATAGTTGGCTTGTTCTATTGACTTGCAATATGTCAATACATCACCTAGTACGGAGGTACATTTCAAGTTTCAGCAACATCAGAGATTTATGTGAATGGTGTGTGTGTACGTATGTTTGTGGTTTGACCCTGTTAAGTGGCAAGTGTGCATACAGAGTAGGATGCTTAGTGTGCACATGTGAAAGATTCTGTTTGGATGTATGTACATATATGCATCTGAATATGCTAGCAGGTGAATGGAAGTAAGGGAATGTGACACAATCACAAAACAGTGGTGCTCATGAAATCTTTCCTCCTTCCCTCCCTGACTACTATGTGATCTTGTGTACATAAAGATGGAGGGGGTAGGGGTGTACAGGGAGATTTTTGCCCCTTGCAAATATACTCTGTTTTCTGCAGTATACCACTGACATAATTTTTCAGTGAAATGCAGTATGTTGTACTCTCCACTGGACTGTGATATAATCATAAACATAGGTTTCTGTAACACACCTCTCAACTGCCCAGCTTTTTCGCAGAATGTCCAGATTTTTGCCTCAACATTTCTGTCTGTTCCTCATAAATTTTGGTTTTCTGGCAAATCACTGGGATGATCTGAGGAGTGAAATTGGTAAATAATGTTATACATGTGTGTTTCAGACTTCATATCCTCTAGGAAATGTATTTTAATACATACACTGTTATTCTACCAACTTTTTATGATAACAGCAGCAATATTTAAAATATGTCCCTATCTTGGGGCCTTTGTACCCTCTTTACAACAGGCTTTGTCCAGATTTCTTGGGCTACGAGGTTAAGAGGTATGTTCTGTAACCAAGACAAACTTCAGAATGTCAACTCAAGTACACCACAATTATAAACTAACAGTGCACTAGAATGCCGATTAGGCGGGGAAATTCCCAATTTCTGTATTCCTTGGGTTAGGTTTATACTTTCAATGGTGAGTGCCATTCGTTCTTTTTTCAGTGTAATTACATTCTATAAACATTTATTTTGATATGACGAGTATGACTGTTACACAATTTCAGTAAAAAGTGCAGAAGATAAAAACATAGCTCTGACATTGGCTGCAAAGCATAAATCAGAGATTTGCGTAGGTTGTCAGGTTGGTGGTGGTGGGGAGGGGAGATAATGAAGAAACATTTACAGCTGCATGGCAACTGCAGTTTTCTGTAAAAAGTGGTGTCTTAGTTTAACGTTTTTTAAGGCTGGATGTAGAGTGTGTCCCATAGTTTTGGTCCTGAAATGAAATGAAGATGCAGTGACCTTATTTGTGGCATTTTTTTTGAATATAAACTAATATGGTAAGTGCTCTATAACTGTTAGCAGGAACTACAGGACTCTTCTCATTTTCAGTAATTTAAAAAAAGGAAACCTAACAGACAGTCTCCGACGTCCTTCCATATCACTAATGCAGTCTAACACAGCAGTTAAATAAAACACAGTTAGTGAAGTACAAATAAAACTTGAATAATACTTACTTTTGTTTTTTCCTCTGAACTGTAGTCCAAGGGGGGAAGAATCCGAGAAGAATAAGCCAGGGACTGTTCTCCAGAATCCAGATCCTCGTCAGAAGAGTCTAGTTTCCTGGGTCTTTTACGAGGAGTAGACGACCAGGGAGAGGTAGGCACAGACACCCCTTGAGAAGGTTTTAAAGCTATTAAAGCATTACATAATCCCTGCATAAAATGCTTCCATTCACATTGGGGATACTCAAATACAAGCGAAATGTGCTTGAGTTTGTTTTTTTTTTCTGTGGGATGTCTACACAAAAAACATTCTCCGAGGGTCAGACCCCTGGTGACAATCAGTAAGCGTAGTAGGGATCTCCTCCCTAAGATCTGCAGAATCCCTCTCGGTCCTTCAAATATAATTAGCCGAGGATCCCCCTCAACATTAGGAGCAGACATTTATGAAAGCCTCTGAGGATATGGAAGAACTCGGATCCATGCTGGCCTCCAATAAGGTCATGGCAAAATAAATCCAAGGCTATCTTCTGGCTTTCCCTAGATTTGAGAGAGACGTCCGGGGGAGGCTGTACAGCAGCCATATCAGACCCAAGTTTTTTTGGCCTTTTTCTTGGCAGACGTCTATCAGGACAGGAAGACTCTGGCATAGCATCTTGAGCTAACCGCTTAAAACATTGGTTTTCAAGGTAACTAGCTACAGCACCAAACAGAAAAAGAACTAGTTTGTGTGAGGAATCGGACTCCCATACTGACATTTTTCCTTTCTGTATGATATGAGCCCAACAGTACTATACAAAAAAGAAAGATAAGAAGAAACCTCAACGGGGCACTTATCTGAAACACAGCTAGGCAACCGGCACAGAAGGGCATTCAAACCGATGTTTAACTATGGCATTCAGACTGGCAGCAAAGAAGCTGTGTATGTGTGCGTGCATCTGTATGTCACCTTTATGCCCTACACTTTGCACATGGAGAGTATGCTTGACAAACACCTATAAGTACTAAAGGCTTTGCTATACTGGCTGGACTTTGGGTTATCCATGGCAGGAGATCCCTTAGGTTATGAATACTGCATTAGTGAAGAGGAGGACATCTAATGTTATGGTAAGGTTTTACACAACTGTACTTTTAAAACGTAGCTGATTTGCTCTTGGAAGGGTTATACAATGGTATGGATGACAAAGACAGCAAGTGATGAAGCAATGCCTTTTGTTTGATATCACGCAACAGCGTTAAGGTTTTGCTTAAAGCTGAAACATCAAGGGCATGCCATAGTCTAGTCGAGGCAATAATATTCCTTTGTCAGTGACAGATCTGGCACTGAAAGAGATGAAATGTGATTCTTCTTGACACGAAAAGTTAATTAATCTTGCTCCTTGTTCTGCTTTACATACAGCTGAAAACGTAGGTTTTGGTCTAGCCAGATCCCTATATGCCTACTTCCACAGGTCATGGTCTTGGTTTTGGTTTTGGTGGGGGGTTTGTTTGAGACAATAGGATCAGTTTCTAGCTGGGCATTTTTTTTTTTTTTTTTTAGTTTCTGAAGGAGAAATAAGCCGACCAGAAGGACAGGGCTCAAATGAAAAATACACAAGTGACTTTTTTTTTTTTTTTTTAAATAAAATATTTGCCTATGTGATAATTTAATAATCTTACACTCATATAACATGAAAAACAAACATTGACACCACTTTAGTTGCAAACATTATACATCCCTTATAATCAATCTATCCAGTCATTGTCAGTTAAGCATCATATGGTGCATTCAATTCCTGCCTCTTAAACCTTGTTCCTTCTCTTCATATATTGTTCCCACAATTCCCATATTTTCCTATGCCGTTTGCTCCTTTCCTTTTCTAAAGATCCCAATTCCAGTTTTATCTCCGTTACTATATTCACTACTGCTAATAAAGTTGGTCTGAACTTTGAGTTCCATTTTCTAGTAATTGTGTTTTTGGCAGCCACCATAATTAGACTCAGCAAAGCTTTACTATGTTTAGGCAATTATGAGTCTGTATCATAACTTAAAAAAAATCATCCACCAGTCAATCCAATCCATTCACCAAGCAACTCCAACAGAGCTGTCTGCAGGGAATCCCTAAAGTCTGCCAGCTCACTGCACTCCCAAAAAATATTCAAGCCACCACTTTCCTGGCCATCACACCTACATTTGCTATCCACCTGAGGAAAAATTCTTTGTAGTCTACTTACTGTATAAAAATAACCTATGTAAACACTTCCAAGCAAAAATCCTAAATCTTCTAGACTTTGTTGCATATTTGGGAGATGCACATATATTCCCCCATTGTCTCTTTGAATTGCTTATCCAATCTCGCTTCCCAATCCTTTCTGAGCTCCTCTGGATTGATTCTTATAGTTATCATGCAATATTTTATATACTCTACTAATTATTCCCTTTTAATGGCAGTTTATGTTCTAGATTCTATTAAAAACTCTACCAGTCCTGTTCTTTCATTTAAGAACCCCCTAGTTCTTTCTCTTTGCCTTCTCAATCAAGGATCGATATCGGAGTATAGGCAATCTCTAACCTGCAGTCCAAATAAAGTCTTGGCCTCTTCCCATTCTATTACTTTTCCTTTTCTAGTTACTTGCTCCCAATACCTTGGTTCCTTTGCCAGTTTTCTCCAATAAATTCCAGCCCCTCTTGCATATTATCTGTACCCCTAACCACAGCCATCCCTATAGGCAGAATATCTCTTCTCCAATCTTGTGCTGGTTTAGTTCTTGGAATACTCCCTGCTATTTACTCAGCAAACAAGTGACTGTTGTTCAAAAGAAAAAAGGAGCAAACTGTGTGGGTGAAATTTGACAGAAGTTGGCAGTTTAGACTGTCCTGCACGTGGATCTTACTTGGAATAAGACAGTAAATCATGGTTTTTGCAAGGTCCAGTAGTTAGAGCTTGACAACCTTCTCACATCTTGGCAAGACCCGAGACTCCACTCTCTGCTCTAGAGAGGTTAGCAAAACTTCCCAAACAGGAGAGAGGTTTTTCCTTAAAAATTAATTCTCGGTCTAAATAAGGGCAAAAAAAAAAAAACACAAGACCATTGTTTTTTGCAGGAATGTGTTAATGTTGGTTAACAAGACTGAAGTCTTGAACTCTACTGTACTATCTTAACAATATTTTGCTCCACAAGATATGAAAACTTTCACTGGCTTACAAAAGGAGTGCCAAGATGTGAACACAGGCTGTCTGCCCGAGTCAGATGAGCAGAGTGATAAAGTAGCTTAAAAAAGGCAGGGAAAGACTGGTGGAAAATGCCACCCCCATATAAAACTGCACAACTGGATGGGAGAAAGGAAATTCACCCCAGGGATCACGTCAGTCGCCCTGCTAGACAGGGGTCCAGGGAAGTAAATAGTGTGGGAAGAAATAGCCAGGGAATTGTTATGGCTAGGCTTGTATAGGCCCTAGGGCTGATCGTACCAACCTATGAACCACAGAAGGCTGGTGACATAAAACAGTTGTCTATTCTGGTACCCTAAGTCTATGGTGGGATTGCAGTAGTGGCAGTATTGTGAATTCTGCTCCAGGATTTGTGATTCAGTACTTTTACATTCGGTCTAAAGTTGCATTCCAGTATCTTTCTGCTTACTTTGCTACTTTCTCACTCTGTTCTTTGTGTCTGCTCCAGTCTCCACTGAGACATTAAGCTAAAGTTTATGGAATTCTATATGTACCTCTGGTAAAGGATCAGAGACATAGGACTAGTGCTCTAATAAATAGCTTTATTTGACTGGATCCCTCTCCAGCAAGTCTGCTATATTTACCGCAGAACTACACCCACTCAGAATCTTTTATTCATGACTTAGAGGTGTGGAAAGCCCTAAAATACCAGAAACACATTTTTCATCAAAAGGGAAGAAAAAAGCTATTATTTAAGTTCTGCTTAAATATTCTAAGATGCACTTATATTGATAACTTTTTGACTAAAACATGAAAAGTACCAAAAAGTATCTGTTGAATTTTTTCCAATTGTTCTGGGGCCTTAGTCTTGCAACTTCATTTGCATTTGTGGGAAAACTGTGTATTACTGCTAAAATGTAGCATTGTTTACATGATAAACTACACTTCTATTTCAGTGACTAGAATTACTTGTGAAAGCTAGTGGTTTGCATTTTGACCCAAGTCTAGGGCCTTAATCTTTAAGATGCAGTCACAGTTGTCAGAATTGCAAAATATTGCTAGATTTGAGCCTCGCAGCACTTTTCCCAGAACAGCTTTACTGGTAAATTTCTGCATAGTCGGAGGTCTTGGTCTGCGGTATGATTGCAGTAGTGGCAGTACTGTGAACTCTGCCAAAGGATTTGTGCTTCGGTATTTCTACAGCTGTTTATATTCCAGTGTTGCTGCCAGAATTTGATATTGTGCTCATCATATACCAGCTTAATGTTGCATTCCAGTACCTGTTTACTTTGCTACTGTTTTACCCCTATTCTTTGCGTCGGCCCCAGCCCCCAATGGGACATTAAAGCTAAAAGTTCTAAAATTCTAACCACAGGACTAGAACTACAATATTGGCTTTGATTGTATCCCTCTCTAGAAAATCTGCTTCTTGCAGCTCCCACCTTTTTCCTGTTGTGAATTTAAAAGGTTATGTCTCTGCCTTCCATCATTCTCTCCTTCCCCTTTTTCACTGCTATTAGTTGTTGTGCAAGCTAAGTATTTTTCCCGTTCATCGCTTCCAATATATCCATAATACTAAGTGCTCACACAGCAAACCAACATTGATCTTGAAAAAAATGTATTTATAAAACTACACGTAAAACTGAAACCTGTAGCCTAGTATGATTAAAACAAAGTCACTGCATGGAGACAGGCTAGTTTGCACATTAAACAGCACTGCTATCAAATCTTAGCACGGTTAATCTAGTCCAGTGCCAAACACCAGAGACCACCCATGGAGACTTCTGTATACCCCAGTCCATAATCAACAGCATCCCACCCAATCTGGACAACATGGATATGCACTTTCCAAATGTCACCATAGCCAGCTTAGTAGAAAGGACATTCTGAGACAATGTAGCAGTTGTCACAAGCTCACAGGCAACCATTTATTCCTTAAAGAAACAAACAGTATGCAAGAGAAAAGCATATACAATTTCACTGGAGGCAAAAATCTCACATACAAAGAAGGCTGTCAAGAACACACACACGATATCTACCACACAATGTCCACCACAAACACAGACCAACTTATGCTGAGGCACTTAAAAAGCAATCTTTCCAAATCTCAAAGACCTCCTAGGCCTATAAGTAGTGTACCTCCCTGGACTATAGAAGCGAGACATTACTGATCTCTCTGAATATGGTATGTACCTTGCATTCAGCGGCATTTTACCTTCATCCAAGAATGATGTCACAGTTTGAACAAAGGGTGATTGACTTCAATAACTGGCTTAGTTTCTCATGTTCTTTCAAGAGGACTCAATATTTGTCAGAATGGGAGGACATGATTTGCAAACCATATTGCTTTGCAAAGGATGGTCTGTACCTGTACTCCCTAGGATTCCAAACATTGGCTAAAACTTATCCACCCCCTTACATACTGTATTAAGCAATGCCAAATTGACAAAATGACCAACAAAGCAAATAAAACCTAAAAGGTGCTACCGATCAATGTTAAGAGCCTAAACAAGAAACTCCACACCATCCAAGCTCTCCTCATTTTGTAGAACACAGACATCTGTGCCTTTATAGAGACACAGTTTAAATCCACAGAAAATACTCTGGCAGTGCACGTTTTCAGCACCTTCCACACATTTAGACTGTCAGCTGCACAGACGGGGAAAAAAGGTGCAAGACTCTCAATCCACATTAGCAACAACTGTACCTGTAGGTTGGTTAAACAGGACAACGACCTGGAATTTACTCACATGCAAATCACCACAGACAAAGTCTCAGACATATCGTAGCAAGCTACAGGTCACCCCCCCCCCCTTTGTCTCAAGAATCTCATACCTAGATTTAATGGAAACAGCCACCATTAATAGGGTATATAAACTGCGGTGGTGGTGCTGCGGTAGCGCTGTCGCCTCACAGTAAGACGTTGTCCTGTTCGATTCTCAGCTAGAGCGTCTTCTGTGTGGAGACGTGCATGAATGGGCGTACCTTCGTTGAAGGTTGTACGTCAAGGCCGGCAACTCGGCATGTAAAAAAATACTGCCAATCATTAGCGGACCGGAGTTCCACTGTGGCGACCCCTAACTGGGAAAAGCCGAAAGACACAACAACAACATAAAAAAAGGAATTAAGTCATTGCTAAAAATCAAGATGAGCAACTCCCATAATAAAGACCTCTCTAATTAAACTAAACAGGAAACTAAGAGGACTACTAAAGCCCAACAAGGATAATTACCAGGTCAAGACAGCTTCACAAGCTAAAAACTACAAGGCCTTCTACAGTCATGTTCATAACCTCACAGGCAGTCAACTCCTTCACGAAGCACAGCAAAATAATGAATCTGCTGGCTGACAAATTCGGCTCAAACTTCACCCCCCCCCCATTCTACCCCTGCCTCTTCTCATAAAATGCCTACCATGGCAATATCCTGGGATGCCTGCTAAATAGCTTTAAACATAACCTGTCAGGACCACCTGAGTCACTTTTCAACTACAGCCTCAAAACAGACTTTGTACCACAGAAACTGAGGACTGCAACAGTTATCCCACTTTACTACAGACTCATTAGTCTGACCAGTCTAATATGCAAAGCTATGGAACGAATCATCATGGAAATGATTAACAAAGACATATGCAACATTCAGACACTGGACCCAACCCAGTCTGGCTTTGGTCAGGGGAAGATAATGCCTACTAAACCTGGCGGACTTCTTTGAGAAAATCTTCAAGGCAATGGAAGACAGAAACTGGTGCATACTGCTTACATGGACCAGGCTAAGGCCTTCAATACAATAACTTAAAAACACCAAATCGACCCACACACATGTAGGAATAAATCTAGTAATGTATATTTTATTGGACAAAGTAAGTGCTTTCACAGCAAACTGCTGCTTCATCAGGCTTCATATAACACATGCTAATATCACATTTAAAGCTAAAACCAACCAATAATAAACAGACTAGAACATCACATGAGAAGTCCATTCATAAAACAAAAAAGCCATACCCCATACACCATCCTATCACATTAATGAAGGACATTCCTGTTTTTAAGCACAGGTTTAAGCGATACACCCCCATTCAAGCCTGGAAACTTGTCTGCATTTAAAGTGACAATCCATCTAAGCTCAGCACATTCAGTTAAATTAGTAAGATCTCCAAACCGGAGGCTTTCATATAAAACTTCTAAAACTGCAAGCCTAAATGCATGATCAGTACCATACTCTTACACGTTTTGCTAAAACATTGGCCAATTTACCTTTCTTGATATCACAGACCTGCTCTAAAATTCTCATTTAAACTATGGTTAGTTTTTCCTATGCAATAACGAATCACAGGCTAGGCAACTAGCATAACAAACTACATTGCTCATATTACAGTCTGGATAACACTTAAGACCGAATCTCATTTTAAACAGATTTAACATATACACTAATGGTGTTAAAAATAAACTGACATGCAGATAATTCCAACAGGAAAAGGTGCCCTCTCAAAATAATACAGGATTTAATATAACTGTTCTTATAACAAAGCTGACATGCAGACAATTCCAACAGGAAAAGGTGCCCTCTCAAAATAATACAGGATTTAATATAACTGTTCTTATAACAAAGCTGACATTTAAGCGAAAGATTATTTGTAAAAGAAAACTTTGGTACTGGACATGCTATACCATCATCCATCAAAAGAACATACCAATGCTTCCTAACAACATTACATACGTCACCTGTGTTAAGTAAAAGGTATCCTAACAACTTGTGTGTCATCTGGATGTAGTATACCACCTTCATACCTAGAAAAGTATGGACGAGCAACAGATCTTCTCAAGGCACAGACCGTATTCAAGGTCTCATGTACTTCAAATTCTGAACAACTTCTATGAATACATTCATCAGCTGCATGATTCAGGGCTAAACAAGCTTTCATATCATTATGTAAATGCATAATCCTCAAAAATTGCCCCTTTAAGAAATTCTTGGATACATGCCGTGGATGAATACTCGATTTATGCAGCAAATTATTACGTTTACATGGCTTCTTATAAAACAGCTGTACTGGGGTCATTTAACTCATCCATCTTAACAGATACATCTAAAAAATTAATAACAGAACTTGAAAACTGATAAGAAAACCTAACAAAATTTGTGCTGGAATGTAAATCTATAAACTGATGTAACAATTCTTCAGTGCCCCCCCCCCCCAGACAGTAAAAAGATAAAACGTTTACAAATGACAAAGATTGTACGAAAAGGGGTTGTTATTGTGCACATGCTCAAACTCCCAATATGCCAATACAATATTGGCAGAGGAGTTAGCACAGATGGTCCCCATGGCAACTCCAAGCTTCTGTAAAAAAAAAAAAAAAAAAAAAAAAAAAAACAACTTATAAAAAAAATAAAAACATTATTCTTGAGAATCAACTCAATTAATGCACAAACCAAATTACTTTTGGACATACATCCTGTCATAGTCAAAAAACTCCTAACATGTTACACACCAAGTTGTTAGGTATAACTAAAAAGAGAAGCTATGTCCAAAGGAACCAAAAGCAAGTTATGTCTGTAAGATCATTATACCAAACACATAGGTCATTCAAAAAATGACCTTGTATCCATCACACTCGAAACAGTATCAGAATGGACAAAGTGACTTTTCTACATATATTGAAAGGGGTACACTTACCAAACCCCTTCTCGAAATAATAGGACACATTGGCATTTTTGAGAAGAAACGAACCTTTTCCGGTCGGAAATACTCTAAATGTAAATTTATTTTTAACACATTAGTGTATATGTTAAATCTGTTAATAGAAGGTCCAAATCTTAAGTGTTATACAGACTACAATAGAAGCAATGTAATTTATTATGCAAGTTGCCCAGCATGTGACTGTTATTACATAGGAAAAATGAACCGCAGCTTAAAGAGAGAATTTTAGAGCATGTTGGTGATATCAAGAAAGGTAAACTGACCAATGCTTTAGCAAAACATGTGTACGAGTATGGTACTGATCATGCATTTAGGCTTGCAGTTTTAGAAGTTTTATATGAAAGCCTCAGGTTTGGAGATCTTACTAATTTAACTGAATGTGCTGAGCTTAGATGGATTGTGACTTTAAATGCAGAGAAGTTTCCAGGCTTGAATGGGGATGTATCACTGAAACCTGTGCTTAAGAATAGGAATCTCCATTAATGTGATAGGATGGGGTATGGGGTATGGCTTTTTTGTTTTATGAATGGACTTGTGATGTTCTAGTCGGTTTATTATTTACTGGTTGGATTTAGCTTTAAATGTGATATTAACATGTGTTATATGAAGCAGTTTGCTGTGAAAGCGCTTACTTTGTCCAAGAAAATATACGTCTCTAGATTTACTCCTACAGCTCTGTTGGTCGAATTGGTGTTTTTAACTTGTAATTGTTTTCCCGTGTGTTTTAGCATCCTTTACTGCTTGGTTGCATTATTTTTATTTTATTACGTGTGTTGTATCGAGAAGACATGGCTGAAGGTACTGATCTTGATTAGGCATACAATCCATGGAGGACCTTGACTGGTTCGTCAGAATGTTTTTCTCGGACTTTGTTGAACATAATTCATTAGTGCTACTAACTGCATCTACGATTCTGGGCAAATCTGAAACAGACTCTGACCTTTCATTTTTTGACCATATTAAGAGAACTGGAGAATAAATCGTTCAAGTACAAGCGACTGCAGTGGCAGCACTTGCATTTAGAGGCAGCGTTGGTGCATAAAGTTGTTCCACGTGGCCTTAATGCCAACTTATGGTGACAGCCACCTGGAGCTTTTAAAGCAATGACAGTCTCTTAATCTTCGACTTGGCCTATTAATTGATTTTAAACGTTTAGAGCTGCAGCTTCTTGAAATTAAAGCCTTGCAACTTGAGATTATGACTAATTCTCTCTCTGAACTGCATAAACGCAGTTTAGATGAGATGTATGATAATGTGACTGCTTATGAAAGCAGGTTACAAATGGCCAAATGTAAGAAACTGTTGAGATCTGACCGATTTTACCAAAGGTCAAGTTTTTTCTTAGCTGCGAGAAACTGATAGGAAATCTGCCATGTCTTCTGTTGATACTGGTACTGTCATTAATGCAGATGTTTCTACAGTTCACAGAGATACAGTTGTCTCAACAGAGTGCTGACACTGCAACGGCTATTACCACGCATATATCTTCTCCTTTGACACAAGGAATGACTTTATGCCTACATCTACAGCTCCTATCGTTTCCCTTCAAGAACCACTTCCTATCCAGGATTTTCAGAAAGGGAGATCAAGGAGCAGATCATCCAAGAAGAGACACTTGAGGTCAGTAACTCAGAACAACATGAACACACGAAACAGGAATGTGGTAACCTGATTTTTACTGTTTCCTCTTATGTTTTAACTGAAGATTAAGTTAACTTATTGAATAAGGGGCTTTCCTTCGTACCAGTTTGTAAGACTGATTTAATGGATGCCATTAATGACTTGAAAACTTTTTGCTCGTAGTGTTACATTACGATTGGTGTTACTCACAGAATGGATTACTGGCATGAATGTTTAAGAAACCTACCATTTTCACACCAGAAACATCCTATAGTTGATGCTTTTGTTAAACTCCTACTGTTTTCACACCAGAAACATCCTATAGTTGATGCTTTTGTTAAACTCTGAGCGTGATTTTAGAAATAACATACAGACCGATTCTAAAGCGATGTTTTATAACCTTTCACCAAGGGAACAACATGCACTTAAGGAGCTTCATAACTGTCCCTTCATTGTAATATGACCCGCAGATAAAGGGGGCAGTGTCGTAATGCATAAAGAGCACTACAAGACTAAAATAAATGACAATGTCGGATGGAGAGATACAAGTTAATTTATAGGTTTCAGGTTGATGGTATCATTAAAAAGGTTGAGCTCCTGTTGTATGACCTTCTTTTGACTGGTGTTATTAATCAATATTTATATGAATATTTTTGTGTTGAAAATCCTTTGGTTCCTCATCTTTATGGACTACCGAAAAGTCAAAGATTGTAGAGACCCTCCAATGTGTTCTATTGTTTCTAGTAGGGGTTGGGTAACTGAACCCCTCTTATTTATTATTTATTTGTAGTTTGATTACCGAGGAAGTCCACTGGGTCAGAGTGACCAGTTTTCAGTGGAGGCCTGGGAGAAAAGCTCCAAGATACATAATACAGATAAGGTACAGAAATACACTGATGTCAGTCTTACATAATATGGAAACAGTTACAAGTAAGTACCTTGAAAATATGCATAATAAGCAGAAAAGCATTGAGTGTGGACTTGTTTATACATTTTCTTTATTTAGTGTATTAGGTGAGATGTTTTATATACATTTAAGTAAAATGAGGAAACACTATACATGCACAATTTCAGAAAAGAAATTAGTAATGGAAAGCTATATACAATATTTACAATGTTGAACAATAAGAAATAAGCAGTTAATAGAAAAAGGAGAGCAAAGAAAATGCTCGTGGGAGCATAGCTGAAGGAGAGTTATTGAGGTTATCGATAGCTAATGGAGAAGGGAGAGCTTAGAAAATGCTCGTGGGAGCATAGCAGAAGGAGTTCTTGAGGTCTTAGGAACCTGAGGGGGGAAACCCCCAGGAGCATACCTGAAGGAGAGTTGTTGAGGGCTTAGGAACCAGAGTGGGAAAAAAAACCCCAGGGGAATGGACTAAGGAAGATTAGGTTGGACGGTGGCAATTGCATTTCTATTTTGTGGCCAGGTGTTTGGTAAGCTGAGTTTTGAAGTTTTCTAAGTTTGGGAAGATTCTTAGAGAGGGAGGAAGGGAATTCCATTTTTTTGCCTAGAGAGACAGCGAGGAGAAGTTGGCCTGCTGTACTTTTGGGTTTGGGGATAGCAATTAGGTTTTGATGCTTGGATCTGAGAGTTATACTGGGGGTGTAATGGGGGAGGATATTAGTTAGCGCTGGACACTTAGTTGGGTGATCTAAAAGTCTGTGTGCAGTGGTGAGTTGGAGGAAGTCTAAGTAGTTTGGGAGTTCAAGCCACTTTAGGGATCTTAAGGTAAGGCAGCGATGGATAGAAGGTTTAGATTTAGTAGCAAATTTTGAGATTTTATTATAGCAGTTTTCTAGTTTGGAGGAAATAGAAAAGGATAGGTTAGTTAGCAGGGGGGCTCCATATACTAAGGAAAGCAGTAGACAAGTGGTGGCTAGAGTATTCCTAGTAGTGTAAGAGAGGAAGCGATTGTTACTATACAGCATACCTAGCTTTTGGTGGGTTTTCTTAATATTTTGTTGAATATGGATATCAAACTGGAGATGATCAATAGTAATTTAGTGAAAGGAACCACTTTTATAGCTGAATTAGTTGGACTTAGCACTTTGAAGGCATCTTTGTTGTAGGGGAATGACTTTGTGGGAGGGAAAAGTAGAATTTATGATTTGTTTGCATTGAGAGAGAGGTGGTTTTGGTGCATCCAATTTTCGGTGGTTGAGAAGGCAGTTTGTGTTTTAGACAGCAATTCTGAGAGGTTAGAGGCAGAGCAGACTAAGGTAGAATCATCTGCATACTGAATAATTTTGGAATCGGGAATGGCAGCATGAAAGTTGTTTATGAAGATATTGAAAAGCATGGTCCCTAGGATAGATCCCTGTGGTACGCCAGTTGGGGTAGGTAAGAAGGAAAAAAGTTGAGTACTTCCATTTGACTGTCTGAGTTCTGACAGGTAACTGGAGAACCAGGATATGGTGTTTGGGGAGAGATGGAGCTTTGAGAGGTGATAAAGAAGGTGTTTGTGTGAAACAGTGTTGAATGCTTTGGACAGATCGAGCAGAACAGTGGAGACTAAATGTCCAGATCTCAGGCTAAATTGACTGTTTCTAAGAGAGTAGAGCAGTTACAGTACTATGACCTGGGTGGAAGCCATGTTATGTAGGTGTAAGAAGCTTGTTTTGGGCCAGGTAAGGCATAAGTTGAAGGTGAATGCACTTTAAGGATTTTAGAGATTGGAGAGCAGAGCGATAGGGCAGAGGTTAGAGATGCTGGTGTTTTTGCCTCCTTTATGAAGGGGAAGAATACAGGCTGAGCGCCAGAGTTTCGGGACGTAAGATTTCTCAGTAGATCTGTTGATTACAATACTGATTGGGAGAACTAAGGCTTCAGCAGCACATTTTAGGAAGGCAGAGGGAATGTTGTCAGGAGCATTAGAGCATGGTTTAAGTTTGGATAGAAATCTTTTTATGGAGTTAGTAGAGGCAGGCTTGAAGTCGAACAAGGGGGGGGTTATTAGTGGGGTAGGAAGAGAGGGGCTGGAGAGTTAATGTTGGGGAAGGTCCTGGTCAGGTCAGAAATAGTTTCTAAGAAGAATGAGTTAAAATCAGAGGCTAGATCAAGATCCGATTTGCTTGGGTCAGGACAAGGATTATTTTTGGATCCTGGATTAAGCAGCGAGTTTGATTTCCAGAATTGCTTGGGTTTTTGTTGTTGTTGGACTGGAGTTTGATGTAGTAGGATTTTTTGTCCTTGGTTATTAGCTGTTTTGCTAGGTTACGTTGCTGTATGTATTGGAGAAGGGTATCGGGAAGTTTATCTTTTTGGTAGAGCTTCCAAAGTTTGTCCCTTTGGTGCATAATTTTCTTTGTATCTTTGGATAGCCAAGGAGCAGTATTAGTTTTTACCCTCGTGTCTAAGAGGGACAAGGGAGTTTAGAGTGTCAAGGAAGACAGAGATGAAGTGTTCTACAGCATTGTCAAGGTGGAAGGGAGTTAAGTATTTGCCAATTCTTTTGTTTGAGAATGATGTGGGGTTGAAATTACTGAGGTTACGGGTATAAATATATTGGTGCTGGTGAGAGGAAGAGGTCTGAGTGATGAATGCAAGCTGGGAAATGGGGGCTGATGGAATCAGGAGATGTGCCAGAGCTGGTTATTTTTTAGGATCAGAGACTAAGATCTAGTCTGAAGTGGTACCAGGGGAATTTACTTTGTTGGGTCGGGTGACTGAGTGAATTATCGGAGAGAAGTTATAGAGGTTGATGGATAGGGAGGGAGAGGTGCTATTAATTTTGTTCCAGTCAATATTTACATCTCCTAAAATATAAGTTTCATACTTAAATTTCAGTAGAGGCGCATAGGAGAATATCCTCAAGGGTAGAGATATTGTTACCAGGAGAGATATAAAGGGCTATTATGCAGATATTCTTGTTTTTTTTTCATTTTTAGTGGTCCAGCAGTCAATTCTATGTTCTGGAAATGGAGTTGAGGGGTATTAAGGTGAGGAGGTTGGAGTATACTAAGGCAGAGCCACCCCCTTTCTTATTTGGTCGGTCATTTCTGAGAATATTGAATCCTAGGATCTCAGCATCTGAGATATGGAGTTTGAGCAAAGTTTCAGAGATTGCCAAGATGTCTGGATGGCTGTGGCATAGCCAAGCTTGAAAGTGATGAGCTTTAAGACTCTGGGCGTTCATAGTAAAGATTTTTAGGGTGCTGTGGGAGGAGAAAGGAGGTAGGGGGAAGGTGTTGCAAGTACGGGAACTAGGACAAGGGTTGGGGTGGATATCTCCAGCAAGGGACAGCTTGTTGAAGGTGGTATCCTTTAGCCATTTGAGTTTAAATAATGTGAGTTTTGGAAAACCCAGGAGTAGTTTAGGAGACAGCATCTTAATTGTAGATGAAAAGATTTTAAGGTGGAAAAGGTGAAGTGGGTTGGGCTGTATAAGTGAGGAAGAGATAGAGTAGAAATGTGAGAAGGATTGTAGGTGAAGGTGGAGTTGTAAGGCGGTTATTTTTGTAGGTAATATTACATAAGCAGTGAAGGAGAATGAACTGGTGTAGTAGAGAGGACTTAGGAAGACCAGGAGAAAGCAAGGGGTGCAGAGACAGTGGTGACTTAAGAAATGCATATTGAAAAAAGGAGAATGGTATAAGAGGATAAGGAGAAAGGAGGATGTCTGTGAAACAGTGAAGGTATAGGAGGAGAGAGAGAGAGAGAGAGAAGAGGGCTTTAATTGTATATGGAGGGAGGAAGAAGTGAGAGTTTAAGTGAGAAGGTAGTGATTGGGAGGAAAGGGGAGGGAAACTTCCTATGTTTGGTGGAGGGGGAAGGAAGGAGCTGCTATTGAGTAATTAGGTACGAGGGAGGGGTATGTGATGAATAAGGGTAGGACCCCTGGGGTGGGTGGGATATGGGGGTAGGGGAGCAGAGTGAGCCTGCTTAGATACTGTTGAGTGTATTGAAGAATACAAAGTCATTTTTGAATGACCTATATATGTTTGGTATAGTGATCATACAGACATACTTGCTTTTGGTTACTTTGAACATATCTTTGCTTTTTACAGTTATACCCAATGACTTTGGTGTGGAACATGTTAGGAGTTTGACTATGACAGGATGCATGTCCAACAGTAAAGTTTATTTGGTTTCTGCATTACTTGAGTGGATTCTTGAGAATAACGTTTTTATTTTTTTTTACAAGTTCTTTTTACAGAAGCTTGGAGTTGCCATGGGGACAGTATGTGACCACTCCAATGCCAGTATTGTATTGGCATATTGGGAGTCTGAGCATGTTCACAACAAAACCCCCTTTTCAGATAATCTTTGTTATTATAGAATGTTTTGTGAATGATCTTTTTATTGTCTGGAGGGGCACAGAAGAACTGATGCATCAGTTTATAGATTTACATTCCACCATGACTTTCCTTAGGTTTTATCAGTTTTCCAAGTTCTGTTAACTTTTTAGATGCCTCTGTTAAGATGAAAAGTTAAATAGCCTCAGCACGGCCGTTTATAAGAAACCATGTAAACGTAATAATTTGCTGCATAAATAGAGTATGCATCCACAACATGTATCCAAGAATTTCTTAAAGGGGCAATTTTTGAGAGTGTTACGAGTTTACATGACAATGATATGGAAGCTTGTTTAGTCTTGAATCGTGCAGCTGATGAATGTATTCATAGAGGTTATTCAGAATTTGAAGTACGTGAGATCTTGAATACGGTCTGTGCCTCGAGAGGATCTGTTTGCTCGTCCATACTTTTCTGGGTATGAAGATGGTATACTACGTCCAGACGACATACAAGCTGTTAGGATACCTTTTACTTTTTTTGAGTAACATAGGTGACATATGTAATGTTGTTAGGAAGCCTTGGTCTGTTCTTTTAATGGATCATGGTATAGTGGGTATAGCAGGTCCAGTACCCAAGTTTTCTTTTAGAAATAATCTTTCGCTTACACATCAGCTTTGGTATAAGAACAGTTGTATTAAATCACATATTAATTTTTAGAAGAAAGGCAACTTTTCCTGTCAGAATTGCTCTGCATGTAACACCATTAGTGAATATGTTAAATCTGTTAAAAGGAGGTTCAATCTCAAGCGTTATGCAGACTAATACGAGCAAAGTAGTTTATTATGCTAGTTGCCTAGTCTGTGATTGTTATTATGTAGGAAAACAAACAGTAGTTTGAGAGAGAGAGAATTTTAGAGCATGTTGGTGATATCAAGAAAGGTAAACTGACCAATGTTTTAGCAAAAACGTGTTTGAGTATGGTACTGATCATGCATTTAGGTTTGCAATTTTAGAAGTTTTATATGGAAGCCTCAGGTTTGGAGAGCTTACTAACTTAACTGAATGGGCTGAGCTTAAATGGATTGTCACTTTAAATGCAGACAAGTTTCCAGGCTCGAATGTTTGTGTATCATTGAAACCTGTACTTAAAAATAGGAATCTTCTTCATTAATGTGATAGCATGGTGTACGGCTTTTTTGTTTTATGAATGGACTTATGTGATGACCTAATCCGTTTATTATTGGTTGATTTTAGCTGTGATATTAGCTTGTGTTATATGAAGTCTGATGAAGCAGCAGTTTGCTGTGAAAGCGCTTACTTTGTCCAAGAAAATATACATCTCTAGATTTATTCCTACAGCTGTGTTGGTCGATTTGGTGTTTTTAACTTGTAATTGTTTTCCATGCATTTTATTGACTTCTACTGTTCGGTTACATTATTTTTAAATTTGGCATTCAATACAACACCCCACTTGTGTATAGTTCAAACTGGGCATAAATTCCTACATAACTCACTGGATTGCCAGCTGGCTGACAGACAGGACACAGGAAGTCAGGATCAGGGAGACCACATCAACTCCCCTCCCCTTCCCCCCATTTTCTATATGTGATTGGGGTGTCGCCATCTCTCTCTATTCAATGCCAAACTCCTGCCTTAGTCAACACTCATGCCTGACTGTCTCAAATCTTCTTTCAAACAATCTAATCACCTCTTCTCTGGATGTCCTCGTTTCCTCTTGCCTTTTCAGTCGGTCCCAAATCTTCACCAGTCTGTCTGTTTTTCTACACGTGCCCAAACCACCATAATCTGTTTTTGTTGACCTTTTCTGTAATTGGAGTTACTTTGGCTTCTGCTCTTACATCATTTCTTTGTCTGTTCCACAGAGTGCACCCTACCACCCCCATCACAGGCACTTTCATCTCCATCACTTCTAGATTTCTCAACTGCTCTGTCTTTACTGCCCAGGTTTCTGTACCATACAGCAGTACTGGTCACACCACTTTTTTGTACATCTTACTTTTCAGCTTCTTTGGCATTCTTCTGTCATATACTACACCTGACACTATGCCAGTTGACTGCAGCCCCCGATTCTAGCTTTGACCTACTCTTTCAGACTTCTCTTCTCCTCAATCACCCCTTCCAGAAACTTGAAGCTGTTAACCTATTCCACTCTTTTTCCCTTCAATCTCAATTCCCAGCTTCTTCTGAACTCTCCATTTGCTGTCATTACAACAGTCTTTTCTGTAAGCACTTTCATCCCATGTGCCCTGGTTTTGCATTCCATTCCCCTGTCCTTTGCTGAAGTCCTTGCTCAGAGTCTGCCTTTAAATGCCACGTTGTCTGCATACAGCACCTTTGTTGATCTGTCCTCTCAGACCATTTTTTTTAATGTTGTCCATCACCAGTATGAAGAACAGTGGGCTCAGAGATGAGCCCTAGTGCACACCCAATCCCACTTGGAAACCCTCTGTGAGACCGAACACTGTTCACACTCAAGTCACTGAGACCTTGTGCACAGCTTGCACTAACTCTACCAATGTTTCTAGGACTATGAACCACCACAGGACTGCCCAAATCAGCTTTCTTTGTACCTTATCATATGCCCCCCCCCCCCCGAGTATAGGAATACTCCAGTAGGGCTCTTTCCTCATCTCAAACTATATGTCTCACTGCAAACATTGTGTCAATTGTGCTGCATCCTGATCTGAATCCAAACTGCTCATCTCCCAAATTGCCTTCTACTATTCTGCATATATACTTATCACCCTTTCCAGACCTTTCATGCAATGAGACAGGAGTTTGACACCTCTGTACTGCCCACAGATGTGAATGTTCCCTATGTTCTTGAACACTGGCACCACTATGTTTTTTCTCCATACATGTAGGATACACCTCTCTCTCTCTCCCATACTACTACGTGTACCCTCAGGAGCCATTTCTCCCCCATCTCACCCAGCATCTTTATCATATCTGATATGACCATATCTCTGCCTGCTGCTTTCCCAGACTTCAATTTTCCTTACTGCTGTTCTTACTTCTGCTATGGTGGGCTCCCTCTTCTTCTATCATACTGTGTGTCTGCGGCAGAACAGCTTTGGTGGCATTTTATTCATTCAGAAGCTGCTGGTAGTACTTTTTCCATCTGCCTTTGATGTCCTGTGGGCTGGTGAGCAGGTTGTTGCTGGCATCTCTTATGAAGGCTGTCTGACCATCTTCTTTATCATTTTGTTTTTGCCTTGGAACCTGATAGAGTTTTTGTCCCATCTACCAACTTACTTTCTAGAAGCAGGCAGAACCCCTCTGATGCCTTGTTCTTTGGCTAACAAAGAGGCTGAGAGCAGTTGCAATAACAACCAGTAATCCTTCATAACCTGGTCTGTCTTTTCTATCTCCCACTTTTTCCTGCACTCCTTTCTTTTGATGACTTCCTGGACTTCTGTACTCCACCATCAGTTTTCCTTTTGTACCTTACTTCCACACCTGGCTTGGCCACTTATCTGACTTGTAGTCCTCATACATGCTGGTTTGAAGCACTGCCATTCTTCAAATCCACTTATTTCCCCTTCTTCTTGGGGTGCTACAGCCCCGAGTAATTCCTTGAACTGTTCCGCTTTCTCTCCATTCAACTTCCAGGTCATCAGCCTGGCCTCTGTAGACCTCAGAATCTTCTCGGACCACTGCTTCAAGCAGATTGTGGTAACCAGTGGTTCTTACTGTGGGCTGACTGTTTCACTGGGGATGACTATGCAACTGAAGGTTCTACCACAGTGCTCTTTCTTTACTAGGAAGAAGTCTACCAGAGTTGAATGCTGGCCACTCTTGTATGTGATCTTGTGACCGTCTCTCTTTCTGAACCATGTGTTGGGTACTATCAAACCATTTGCCAGACTGAAGTCTAGAGTGGCCTCTCTCCTTTATTGGTGTTACCCCACTCATGTGGACCCAGGCAGTCCTCCTATCCTGTTCTATCTATTCCATCAGGCAGTCCTCATATCCTGATCTATTCCGGCATGTGCATTCAGTTCAACCATTATCAACACCAATTCCTGCTGTCCTGCTTTATCTGGTAGGTCCTGCAAATGCAGTCTAAATGCTCTCTTTTCATCACTATCACAACCCTGCTGTGGGGCATAGGCTGAGATTATGAATACTAACCCATCTGGTTGGAGTCTGACTGCTAGGAGACTGTCACTAACTCCGATAACATCCCTTAGTGTCTTTGAAGCTTCTCCATCACCACAATTCCTACACCACTTCTAGCCTGTCTTCTTCCCGAGTAGAAGACTCTGAATGCCAATCCAAGTGGTTTTGCTGCACTGCCCTTCCACTTTGTATCCTGGACATATAGGATGTCCAGCCTCCTCCTTACCACCATGTTATCCACTTCCAGGCTTCGTCCTGTCAGTGAACCTACACTGAGTGTAGCAATTCTTAGTTCATGTTTGGCAGGTTAATTGGTTTTATGTCTAGCTTTCGCTTAACAGAGCTATCCCAGGTAACCCATGCTGGACAAATGGACACCAGCCAGTAACTTACTGACCAAATGCTACTGGGTTTTATGACTGGCGCACACCCCCTCCCACCATTAGCATGGGTCCCTCGCACAGGTTGGAATAGGCCGGGCCCTCAACACACATCACCTGCAAATACTCATGCCCTTTTGGTCACATTAGTCAACATGACTAAATCACCTACAGTCACATTTTACATAAGTGGAGTATGCCATGGCGCTCAGTTTGTGATCTGTGTTCTCCCATCATGAGGATACTACAAACCACAGTAGATGCCCAAAGTGATTGTTTTATGCAACTTCCACCCCCTATACGGCATCATGTATATAGTCTGTGCTGCACCCACACCTTCATTCTTTAAAGAGTTTGAGATGGAAACAACATGTTTTTATGAAGATGGAAGGAACTCAGAGAGACACAGGGAGAACATGCAAATTCTAAACATGCATTGGTCGGAGGTCGGGATCGGACCTTGCACCTGGAAGGCAAGACGTTAACCATCAAGCCAAATGGGAAAACCGCATCCACTAGGATCGGTCACCAGTAGAGTACCACAGGGCTACGTGCTGGTACCACTATTTGGCATCTACATCTTGGAGGTAAAAGCTAATGTCAAGGGCCTGACAGACACTCTTCAGCAATTTAAATAAGCTCTCAAAAATATGGCAGATATAACACGATTACTCTGCAATGCAGCCGAATAAAAACTGCTCTAAATAGTCTTCCTATACATTTTTACCTTCTACCAAACTAAGCAACATTCAAATGTTTTAACATGTCATTTAAGTGTGTTCTCTAAACACTTCATAGCAATCAAATGTAGTATTTCTCACAATTCATGGTTTATATTTCCTCATCGATTATTTACTGTATACAAACTACAGTTTTCTGTGATGTACATTTATAATTTGGTATCCTATATATTTAATGTTTTGCTCTCTGTGCAATATATTATATAACAAATTCTCAGGTTCATTAGTGGATATAGGATACCAGCCAATTCTCTACTCCTGAATTCAGATACCTGGCTAACCTCCCTACCCAGTTCCCTCTCTCCTTGGGGGCCACTGTATCTTGGGGGGGGGGGGTATCTTATAGCAAGCACTTATAAAACGAAGCACTAGACCCTCCTGTACTGTACAGAAGGACAAGGCTCTCTATTCAACCTTACCAACCATCCAGTAAAACATTTCACTGTACCTAACCAGGCATGTCCAAAGGGCAGTTTCAGGTGTACTCTCTGTCCAACTGGTGAATCTGGGCATTTTGAGGCAATGTTACAACTGCCTCATGTACACAGACAACACCCTCCTCCTACCACCAAACACTACTACAGGCGAGAGATGCAATTATACAGCCAAACTGGAGGCTAAGCTCTCTCAACCCAAGACTGGATCAAACAGTCAAGAGGAGAAGGGAAATACTTGCATCACACCACCAGTCTCACATAAACCCATTAAAGGAGCACTGGAAAAAAACACACAAATACATGAAAACATACTCTGAGACTAAATAAAAATCGGCAAAACTAACAGAAACCTCCAAAGCAAACATCCAAGCAACCTCCACCCCCAACACAAACCATGAAACACATACTTCACAAAACCAGTGTGTCATGCAATCACAGCCCTTAAGGCAAAATAACATACCCAACATACTAGTAATAGGCGACTCTATAGTCAGGCACACTGACGTCCCACTCACTAGGCTGAATAAGGAGAAGGTTACGGATAAGCTGCTTGTCGGGCGCCAGGATCTGCCACATAACACAAGCACTCAGGTCACTACAGAAGTACAAATATGACTCTGCCATTGTCCATGTTGGTGTGAATGACCTGAGCCGTACCTCTCTGGACTACATGAAAAGAGAGATGGAAGAGCTCTCTGATCACGTAGCCCAGGCCAGTATGACCCTGACCCTGAGTAACATCCTGCCCTCACCAAGAATGATACCGTGGTATAAAGAAAAAATTCTCAATTTCAACAGTTGGCCAAGTTTCTGGTGTCATTCAAAGGGGATCCTGTGTCTGTCCACCTGGGATGACATGCTCGACAAGCCACGCTGCTTCGCTAGAGACAGCTTGCACAAATCACCCTTAGGCTTTCGAATACTGGCCAAGGCTCTTGCCACCCCCATAGTGCCTTTTTTAGGCAAGGCTCAAAAGACAAACCTACCATCGTAAATAGCACAAGTAACAAAAAACTGAAGGTAGTGCTACTCAATGCCAGAAGTCTGAACCTCAAAATGCATGCACTCGAGGCACTCCTCAGTATGGAGAAAATCTATATATGTGCAGTAACAGAAACCTGGTTTAAGGCTCCAGAGAGCACCCCAGCACTACCAGGCTAGAAGTCGTACCATACATTTTGGCCACAGAACCCAAACCGAAATACAAAAGGTGGGGGCGTATCCATATTCATCAAGGATACCCACACCTCCAGGTTAGTGGCACAGCACGATGCTTCAGAGATCATCCACGTGCAACTAACAATGGGCAAAACTGCAATTCAAATTGTAGCTTGCTACAGATCACCCATCATGTCCCAGGACCCCCATTCCACGTTCCTCGAAACACTGGGAAACAGAGGTCCTACCAAACACCCTAATACTGGGTGATTTTAAATTATCCAAACATTAACTGGGAGAACTACTCTAGTACCAACTCCCTTGACCAACATTTCCTAGAATTTATAAACTCAAACACCCTGGTCAACACTCCCACAAGAGGTGACAACATATTGGACCTGGTCTTCACCAACATGGGCGATCGGTTTTCCACACGGAGGTCAACCCCTCACTGGTTACATCCGACCATAAACAAATCACTTTGGATATCCACATTCCGCCCCCACCCCCGGACAAGAAAACCACAGTGAAAAACTTTTCAAAAGCAAACTTCACTTTACTTAAGACAGAGGTGCAAAGTTTCAAAGCCCCCATGCTGAAGGATAACGCTGTCCAAGCTGCAAAAATCTTTACTAATGCATTCTATGGGCACCTACAAGAATGCATGGATCATGCCATCCCAAGCAAGCCAAGACTCACTCCACCAAGAAAAGGAAACCAGTCTGGTGGACTCCTGCCATAAACAATCTATACAACAGAAGGAGGAAACTAGTACAGAAGACAGTAAAATCCCAAGAAGGGAAGACATCCCTGATCAGTATCAGCACGAAACTACGATCCCTCATAAAATCATCCAAGGCGAGCTTTGAAAGAAAAATTGCCAAGGACTCCAAAGATAACCACACGGCATTCTTTAGCTATGTCAAGAATCTAAGTGGCAATGCTCAGATCTGCTCAGAGTTAGTGCAGAATGGCACAAAATACACTGAACCGACCGATATCGCCAACATCCTGGCAGACAGGTTCAGCTCAAACTTCACCCCCTCACCCCCAAGAGGGCCCATAACCATACCAGAAGAATGTAGAGTCCCTGAAATCAGACACTCAGATTAAAGCAGCCCTCTCCAAAGCCAAAAACACAGCATCAATGGGACCAGATGGTGTCCCAGGCTGGAGCTCAAACTTCACCCCCCCCCTCACCCCCAAGAGGGCCCATAACCATACCAGAAGAATGTAGAGTCCCTGAAATCACAGACACTCAGGTTAAAACAGCCCTCTCCAAAGCCAAAAACACAGCATCAATGGGACCAGATGGTGTCCCAGGCTGCGTCCTACATGAGCTCAAAGACAAACTAACCCCTCACCTAAACACACTGTTCAAACTCAGCCTCTCCACAGGCTACGTACCCACAGAGTGGCACACAGCAGCGGTTATTCCGCTCCACAAAGGTGGAGCCACAAAAGACCCTGAGAACTATCGTCCTATAAGCCTGAAGGCTATGGAGCGCATCATCATGGAACTCATTAACAGAGACACTGGGAACCTCCAAACACTGGACCCTACCCAGTTCGGCTTTGTTGAGGGAAGATCATGTTTTGAACCTGGTGGACTTCTTTGAGACAGTTACCAAGGCTATAGATGAGGGAAAGGTGGTACACACAGCCTACCTAGACATCGCAAAGGCCTTCGACACCATTCCCCATTCTGGTATTACAGACAAGTTCACCAGCCTGAACATAAACCCCTACGTCACAAGACGGGTTGCCAACTGGCTCACTGACAGAACTCACATGTTGAGAGTGGCAGGAGCTAGGTCCGACTAAATCGGTTACAAGTGGAGTTCCCCAGGGCTCAGCCCCAGAACCCCTCCTGTTCGGCATATACTTCTCAGAGGTACAGGCAAGCATAGGAGGACTATGATTGACCAAGTTCGCAGACTACTGCAAACTAGGGGCTATAACTGACTCTCCGGCTGACACAGACATCCTCCAAAAGGGTCTCACTGAGACGGATACCTGGTGTCAAAATCATGGCCTCAAGCCAAATGCCAAAAAGTGCATGGTCATCCCCTTCGGAAAAAAAGTACCCACAAACTAACACATAGGTGGTAGTCCCCTAAATACAGAAGATGTAATAAGGGATCTGGGGACCCAAGTAGATAGTAATCTCAACTTTGATAATCACATTGCCAAAGTGGTTAGAAAATCCTTCTACATAGCCCACCTAATCACAAAAGGGTTTGCATCCAGATCAAAAGAGGTCATTGTACCCCCTCTACTCATCAGACCCATCATAGAGAACAACGCCCCATTTGGGATGTACCTTACAAGACACCTGCAACAGCTGGAAAGACCACAGAAGTACCTCACCAAGAGGATCACTGGCCTCAAACAGATGCCCTATGCAGCTCGACTGAAGGAATTACAGCTGTACTCGGTTGCATACCGCCTAATCAGAGGTGATCTCTGCCTGACATACAAGGCCATGTCCAACCCAAAATTGATTTACATGCCCGCCTAAAGAAAACCTTATCCTCACGAGCCACACGCTCTAGGGATCAAAACCTCACCACAACAATAAATAGTACGTGCTGGAGGGCTAGATTCCGGTCCCAGAGACTTTCCATGCTTTGGAACAAGATCCCAATCGGCGAAATTGAAGTGTATTAACCCACCAGATGCGCAGTAGCAAGCCCCTCCCAAACCCCGCCTGCGAGCATTTTTGATTGATTGAAAGATGCCACCATAACACAAGGTAATATAGTTCTATAAACAGAAAACATTATACGCGTATTCAAATCCACCAAAAGGTAATTGCACAAAAAATTAGATTATAAATAAAATATTGTATGCATAACATAAAAAACGCAGATGCGATTGCTGTGAAAACATTTTTTTTTATTTTGCAAATCAGTGCAAAAGTACAAAGGCAAGTACTGTTTGTATAGTTACATTTAGAAACAGAAAACATGGTACGCATCTCATTTTTCAATGGAGTCTTCTAAAGACTGCGTGGTTTTCTGGCAAATCACTGATGATTGCACTTACTGAAGAATACCACACATTTGACGTTGCTAAGATACAGTTAGCCCACTAATGGCTTTTAGGTTTATGACACCAAGATTAAAAACCTTTCCCTATTTCTTTGGCCCCCTGCACGTATCATTGGAGACTTTGTCCACAGTTCTTGCATTAAGAAATTGAGCGGTAGGAGGATAATGGGGAAATCATGATGTCATGTGATACGACCATCCATTCGGTACTGTCACAATATTCTAACAACCTAAATCTGAGCCCACACTGTAATGCTGTGAGGCATTTCTGTCCACAGGCACACACTGACAATGGGGACAAACGAGTTTGAAAAATACAGACCTGCAGTGGGTGTGACTCATGATATATCGTGAAAAAAAACCAGAAATGCTCCTCTTTCCAAATTCGTTAGGATCAGTCTGTTAACATTTGTAATGCTGTGAGGCATGCATGGGGAAAAAGGCTTTGTAAAAACAGGAACATCTGCTGTAAATTGAGCATGTGGTTAGGCTTCTCCGTAAACATTTTGTGGCAACACTTACGTTTGCTGATGAGGCAGAAGCATGTCTGCCCTTGTTCCAGATAACAGCAGACATTCTCTGAAACAAACAGAACTACAGGGACAGTAGGACCACTTTATATAGAGAAAATGAAGATCATAGAACAATTTGCTGCCTGCATGTTAAGGATGTGTCAGGAGGTTTTGACTAGATGCAACACCATGTTAATGTTATATTATTTGAATGGAAAGACCATTAGCATGTCATTGCCGTTGTTAATCCCCGCTCTCCTGCATGTCAATCAAGGTGGGCACGCCCATTCCTGCGCAAACTCCGTGGTGGGTTAATACACTTCAATTTCGCCTCCCAATCTACATCAGGCAGAGCTCCTCACTAACACTCTTCAAAAGAAATCTTGACGAGTGGATGGGAAACAGAAAGTTTACTTCGTGGATCACTTCAGTGGCTCTGCTGGACAGAAGCACAGGGAACTAATCTAAGGGGGCAGTGAAAGCCAACACATTCTGGCTAGGCTTATAAATGCCTTCGGGCAGATAACCTAGTACCTACCTATGTAACATATCAATGATAGAAGACCCCTTGTCCATCTAAGCTACAACTCCCCACAACTGAAGTTGAGGAGCACATAAACTGGGGCTGTCGCACTATGGCTACCTGGGGTTCTCTCTTTAAGCTCTACATCCCTACTAATGTACTAGTTTGTCACCTAAATGGAACATGCAACAACACTGCAAAGGAAATCCCTCTACCTCTTTTCCTGCTCAGCTCATCATGGCCCGATTATCATTCCAAGATTTTTTTTTACACCATCGACTTCACATTTTCTTTTAGCTTCTTTTGCTTAGGGTTCTCTGGTCACACAGCCAGTGGACTCCATCTCTTAGATTTCACCCCTCCCCCTTATGTAGATTCTCTACATAAATACCCTATGCCTGAAAGAACAACTTTAAAGTGCCAACACGAGAAGGGATCTAATGGCCATCAAAGGGACATGGAAGCAAGAAAAATACCATCAAATGGGACTAAAACACTGTACAGACTGATAAGAACAGAGAAGCAATGCATATAATTTAACTAATAAAAGAAAGCCAGCAATACATATTATAATTAATATTCCATTACATTAAATACAAACTAACAGGTTCAATGAAAGCGGAAATCAAAACTGAAGCACACCCTCCAAAATCAGTAATTTCGTTGACTGAAGGGTTGCTAGAAATCTCTGTACTGAGACATAATGCTGCTGTCCTCACCACTTATCATTTAAAAAAAAAGAAAATGCCCCTGTATTACACAGACATTATTTTCAACCACTATCGATAAAATTATCTTTAGAGAAACACTTTCCTCGAAGTATGTTTTGTATGGAGTCATACAGTTCTGTTTTCTTCTTTATTTTAAGTAACTGAGCTTACATATGAACCTATGAAATGCTCAGAAAAAAACTGAGCTGCATGCATGTCTACACCTCTCAGAAGTGCTAATCGCTCAAAAAGGGGGCTAGGCAAATGCAATACTGCTAGCAGCCACAAGTACAATTTCATTACTAAACTCTTAAGTGCTTGGGCCTCCAACTCCATTAGTTTTACTGTAAGGCTATTTCCGACGACAAAGCCACTGGTGGTGGGAGGTCACATTTTGAAACGATAGGGGGAGGGACAAAAGCAGCGGTAGTACAATGTAAACGCTGTTAAGCGTAAAATAGACATGTAACACGCTTGCGCTTTTGGAAACAACAAAACTAATCCAATAAAAGCACAGTCTCAATGGATTTCCTGCCCAAACTAAATTGTCTTTCTAGCCGTGAACGTCAGTGCCAGACCCCCGTAGCAATACACAGAGGAGGAGTCTGCTGCCCACAGCTACCGGTCACTTAGGCGCCTCCTCAGATTAAGCCACCTTTATATCTATTTACCTTCATCGCTTCCGCTGGCTCTCCGTTTCCGAGCTGCGAATTTTTTATTCGATTTCTTAAATAAAAATGTACAAGTAGGTTTAGTATCTGAATTATCCGCCATTTTAATACGAACACTTTCAACAAAACAAGAATAACTAAACAGGGATCAGCGTAACTACCAGTAAACTACAACGAAATACTTTGTTGCCATCTGCAGTCCACAATGTGAACTACGGGACATTATAAATGAAAACGATAACGTAATGTGTTTATGTTAGCGACATAATGCTCAACTGTCCCTAACTTTGTTTTACATTATGGGAAAATGTTCCTTGTATTTTTTAATTATACGTCTCAACCCGTACATATTTTCGCAGAACGTCCAGATTTTTGATGCATATTGTGACGATTGGGGAAAGATGGGCGAAGGCTGCCAGCCTAGTCAAATAGAATTTGATATATAATTATTGACATTTGTAAATGTAAAATACAGGCGTATTTTCTTGATAATAAATGTAAAATACAGGTATGTTTCTTGAGTGTAAAGAAAACACTGTAAAATGTGAACTACAAGATTGTTACAACATTGCCCCCTTGCTGTAAAGAAAAATAAGTCAAGCCTTTCAAATTGAAATGATTTTACGACATTCTTTGATCTCTAAAGTTGGTTCCGGTCAGGCTGGCTGAAGACATTCTGTCTATTGTGTTAACTAAGGACTAATTGCTTGAGTTGTTGTTTTGGCGTTTTTGGTTAGGGGTTGCCACAGCAGACCTCTGGTCCACTAATGATTGGTAGTAGATTTTTTACAAGTGCCAGCTCAATGCCCAACCTTCAACGAAGGCACGCCCATTCAACACATGTCTTTTGAACATCACTCTACTGCAGGGAGGACATGCAGACTCCACACAGAAGGCACTCCAGCTGAGAATCGAACGGGAGAACCTCTTGATGTGAGGCAACAAAGCTACCGCTGCACCACCGTGGCTGACAAAGTGTCTATGTGAAATGCCTTTTAGTGTTGTAGTCTCCTGTGCAGGTGTTAGCTTGCTAAATAATGGAGTTTCTATTATGCTGGGAACTCAGAGCAGGTGTCAAGATGATGCAATACGAATATTGGGAAAACCTAAGTGTCAAAAATTATGTAATTTTGGGAGGGTCTTAGAGACATGTTTGTTAGTAATGTTTAAATACTATTTCACACAAGAGACAGGGAAGCATTTTGACTTTGGACATCTAACCCAGCACTGCTTATGCTCTTTATGTATGTAAGTAGGATTGTAGCACTGTGTTTTCTCTTAAGATTAGCTAAAGATTCGAAAGTTAGATTAAGTATTTTTCTGTGTAATCAGATCTTTCCTACAATATTATTTTAAGTTTCTGTGTGATCTCTGAACTCTTAGATATCTCTGTGGTGTAGTAGTTTTGTCTTTTGTTTTAATTATTTATTATTATTTTTAAAACCTTCTACCTGTGGCTGCTTTGTGTAGAGATAAGCTCTAGAATACATTGCATATTTATAGAGGTTATTGTAATAGGCCACTCTAAAATAAACCTTGACTGTTAGTCATGCTACCGTTGAATATTAATATTGCACAGTAATAATTGGACACCCTTTTAAGGGCCTTTTAGTAGCTGATATTATTAACTGGGTGGTGGCAGTAATTACTACCGTATAGTCTGGGTAAAGGGGCACAGCTGGAGAATCTGTGTCAGCCTTTCCCAGGAGTGTCTGTGAAGGTGTATAAATACTTATCTCAAAGTGTGTGTGTGTTATGCCATATACTTGGCAGGGACACGAAGCACTGGTTGGACAGGGAGGGTACTGGAGGTTCTAGCTTGCCCAGTTAGGCTGAGACCTGGACCCTATAGCTGTGCCAGTGGGGAGTCTTGTTGGAATCTGGTGAGCAAGGTAGCAGCCAGCCCCAGACTGACTGTGATCTCTGTGTGCACTTAAGGGAAATTGTACTTTACTGTGTGTATTAGTTATCCTTTCCTCTTCTAGGAGACGACCTCCCAGGTGTTAGTGGTATGGATTGAGGCTCCTTGATTGCTGGGCCAGGGCACGGTTGTCACACATATTTTTGACCATTTTTCATAATATTGTGGTTTTCTGGCTTATTTATTTATTTATTTATTTATTTATTTACAGTTTGTTTACCGGGAAAGTCCATTGGGCCAAAATGAGCCCGTTTTCAATGGAGGCCCTGGGAGAAAGGCTCCTTATACAGTTTTACAACAGAAAATTCCACAAATACACACTGTTTAAGGAATAACAGAATCAAAAGAGGCAAAAATAAATAGTAAACAACATTAGTGCAACGTGCCCTGATATAACATAAAAATAACAAATTGACTAAGTATAGTATAAACATTTGAGGACTGAGCTTCAACAAACCATTTTAAGAATTATAAAGTTACAAGGCATATTCGAGTACAAGTCTTACAAGTATCTAAGTATGTAATAAATAATAGGGAATAACTAACATAGGAAAGAGAAAGAAGGTAGATAAGAGTAGTGGAAATCTAGTATTAGACTGAGTTGAGAAGACAGAGGGGTAAGGAAATAGGGGTGAAGTAGAAGGATGGGTGAGAGTGGGAGCATTCCCAGTAAGAAGAGAGGTGGGAATGGAGCAAGGTCTTAAAGATGGAGTGGCTGTTGGTAGTACGAATGTGTGGTGGAAGGGAATTCCATCATCGTGCTAGGGAGAAAGATGATAGAAGTTTCCCTGGAGTATGTAGAGGTTTGTACACTTAAAGCAGGTTCTGATTGTTGGACCTGAGTAGTCTATCAGGTTGATGTGTTTTGAGAGTAGAGGAGAGGAAGGGGCAATGAGAGGGTTTGAAAATGAGCTTATGGGCATTAGAGAGTTGGTTGTAGGAGAGAGAGATAGTTAGGCAGTTCCAGCCAATTCAAGGTGTGAAGGGCGTCACAATGGTGAGACGAGGATCTGGTAGCAAACTTCAAGATTTTGTTGTAACAGGAAGACAATTTTGTCTTTAGTAAGGATTGAAGATTAGTAAGGAGAGGGTCTCCATACAGGAGGGAGGGACTGAGGTAGGTGGTAGAGAGGATATGCTTGGTTGAGGGAGTAAGATAACGACTGTGACGATAACTCATACCTAGCTTTTGGTGGGTTTTCTTAATATTAGTTTGTAGATGAATATCAAACTTTAATTGTTCAATGAGAACACCTAGAAGCTTTGTATATGTATATTTTGACCGTTTTTCTTAAAATTGTGGTTTTCCGGCAAATTAATTTGCTTGTATTTTCCTGTATTCATTTTCTGTATTACTTCTTGTTGATTTTGTTTTTGTATGTATGTACTTTGGAGCTTTTCTACCCAGGCTTCCATTGAAAAAAGGCTCATCTCAGTCCAATGGGCTTTCCTGATTAACAAACTGAAAATTAATAAATAACTAAATTAGTGGCAAATCATTAAAGACTGAAGTTAGAAAATAATGGCGGACATTTGAGTTTCAGACTTCATACCCTTCTGAAAATTCATGCTAATGCACAACCTGTTAAGTCTATCAACTTTCTAAGTTTGTAAGCAAAATATTTTAAAAAAAGTCTATATTTTTGGGCCTTTGTCCCACTTTTATCTATGGCTTTGTCCAGATTTCTTACTCTAAGAGGTTGAGAGGTATGACATTTTTGTAAATTTTTGTGATTAATTCTGTAAGTGAAATAGAGTAATAATTAAAATTTATTCTTGATTTTGGTCTTTGTCCCTTGTTATTTTTGGCTTTGTCCTTGATTCTTGAGCAAAGAAGTTCAGAGCATATTTCGGATGGGGTGAAGATGGGCAACATAAGATGTTCTTGTTGGTTGATGGGAGGTGAGTATGATTTAATGGGGGGGGAACCCCTGCAGACATTGAAAGTACATGCAAAAGTTCTTCCAGTAAAAAATAAATAAATAAAGAGAAAATCGGATACCTAATTTGAATATAAATTTAATATCAAATAACACATATATCTTCCCACTTCCAGCAGTATAGTGGGATACTAGTTAGAAACACAAGTTTAAAAAAACAAGAGTGACAACAATGACACATATATATAAGGATATTATAAGCGACACAGTGTAAAATCTATAAACTTTAATGGATGATGCTACAAAACTCTACTTCAGAAAGTCATTTGTGATACTGAAAATAGGTAGGCACCTCCAAAGTAGGTACAGCTGAGAGGTCTGTGTGTGTGTGTGTGTGTGTGTGTGTGGGGGGGGGGGTTACGACTGTCTTTTTAGGTGAATGCTTTATTTTAAAGACCCTGTCCTCCAACCATAAGAATAAAAATACATATGCTTACAATCTAGATAGAAATATAAATAAATACATATGCTCACTATATATATATATATATATATATATATATATATATATATATATAGATAGATATATACACACACACACACACACACACACACACACACTTCTTAACTGCTATGATTTGAGCATAGCACTATGAGTTTTGCAGTCAGATTTTTTCTTACTTCCCCAAATTTATTTGTTTGCTTCATAAAGTTAGAGATTTCTAAGGATGTCTGACACTACATACACTATTAAAAAACTAAACTACACATGTATAAGTGCGCTATTACCAACCATATCTAGTCTGATACATGAAGACCTTTTAAAAGTTCTTGGTTGGGGCTAGTTAGTTAACATTTGTTTTGCATTATTTGACTGTAAAGGGATTAAATCTAGCTAATTTGTGAGTAGCATATTTTTATGTAAGGCAAGCAAACATGAAACAGAATAATCACTTGGAGCAGACAGTACTCCATGAATGCTGCTGCTATATCACTATTTTGGATTTTTTACTTTGTATTTTTTTCCCACAAACCCACTTTGCCCCATTGTGCTTTTAAATTCAGTGTTATTTGAGTTGCCCACTCTTAATGTAAATTGACTTTGGAAGCTCTTTCCATTTTCATCTCATCTGCCTAAATTGGTAACTAAAATATCAAACTGGAAAGGCTCTCCCATTAGACTGTTAAATATTATGTTACCCTGTTTTTCATCTCATCCCTATTTAATGCACACTCCAATACCTATAATATCAATCCCATTTTTCAGCTTACTTTTAAAACCTACAACATTTGTGACAAGACTACTGATTACTGGAGAGACTATGAGCCACTTCTCTGGAACCAGCTCAGGACTAGTACATCTGTTTTACTCTTGTAGAAAGAGAGAGCAGGAGGCATTTTTTCCTCTCTTGCTTAGAGACTACCAATCAATGGGAAGTTTGGAAACAGATTCTTAGCAGTCAGCTTGGGACTTGCATTATACTTACTGTTTTACTCCTGGTGAGAGAACAAGCGGAGGGGCATTGATTCCTGGCTGTCTCTTACTGGGCAGTCTGGGTGTGACTTCCCTGATTGTCTAGTCCATTTGCCATTTTGGTGAAAACTTCAATATAAATTTTGGACCATCATGCAGCTTAGATCCCTATTGTGCTGAGCTGCTGTACATGCTACCTAGGGCATCTACCAGCAGAAGGCTACAAGAAGCTTATAGACCAATGCAATATCTGGAATATGACTATTGATCACCAAAAGACCTGCAACCTCCTTGTTAAGAGCCAGTTTGGTACTAGTGCTACCATTTTGTTCCTGTTGAGAAAGGGAGTAAAGGGAAATTGGTTCCTAACTGTGTGTATCTGGAGCGAGACCAGTACTACAGACCCTGCAACATCTGAAATAAGACTATTAATCACCAATGAGTCTGCAAACTGCTTCTGAAGAACCAGTTTGGGATTAGTGTCATTGATTTGCTCCTGCAGCAAAAAATATTAAAGGGATGTTGATTCCTAGGTGTGTATAGCTGCAGAGAGACCACCACTACTAGTAGCCAGGTAGCAGCCAAACTGCAAATCTCCACCATTCATCATTCCTAGCAAATCTCGCATAATTCCTGTCTTACTTTTTGCTAAGTGTAGTGCATTGTATCTCTTCTACTTTCACTGTACAAAAGAGCATTGTGTTAAACTGTAATTTTGTTGTAATCCTCCTAGTGTACAGTGCATTGTCTTTTAGTTGATTGGATTATTTAGCAACCAGAGCCTAGAAATTGCTGTGGTGGATGCACTACTGTCCTGCTCAGTGTTACCACTTAGTGATGCTCTGCTTTTATAGGCTATAGCTATTGTGGCCAGTGGCCAGCAATTGCTGAGTGATATGTGCAAGTATCCAGAGTTGTGTTAACACCTGTGACTCCACAACTTGGCTATATAAAGTTAACAGTTCTGCCCTAAAGAGTGGTGATCATTCTGTGATAACTAACTCTAGCTATTGAGTTTAGCATGCAGCATATTTGACCCTAAAATTTAGCTCTGTGCTTCTTTTTGTATTATTAAAATGAAAGACAAGTGATGTTAAAAAAAGGGGGGCTAAGTCTACCATCATTCCAAATCTGATTGTCTAAAGCATTTGTAAGTTACATACAAAATTGTTTTAGACCTATATTGATAACTTAAAGTTTATGAAGTTGAGTTTGTATAGCCAAAATTGACCATCCCTATAGTCCATTTGTCCATTACCTTTAACTTCAGGTTGCAATTCATAGTTGACAATTCCAAGCAGCAGAATTCAGCCATTTCTCTGCAAAGATCTTCAAAATCTGGGGGAGAGTCAATTTTTATTTTTAAGTAATGTTTTTACAGGTTCATACGTTCATAGGTAAGTACTAGGCTAACTGCCCTTGCAGGCCATTTTAGGCCTAGCCATTTTCTCCTTTTGTGCCAAAATAGCGTATCCCATTTGCTTGTAGATTGGCCTTACCCATCCCATAGTTGATAATTATATATTACCCCAATGAGAATAACTGGGATCATACCATGGATAATTTGAGGGGACCCATGCATAGGTTAAAGCATTTAGGAGCTGCCTCTGTCCATTAGTAATACCGGGGGCAGTTCAGCGGTGAATTTTCTGTTTCCCATCCATAGATCTATGTTGCACTTGAATATGGACAGGGATGAACTTTGTTTTATTTGGATGATGAGTCTGTTCCAGAGCAACGTATCCTGTGCAAAATATACCTGTCCCTCCAAACCATTCTGTTGATGTTGCAGAAGAGGTTTAGACACTTAGACCAAGTATTTCAGTCTGACTTGCTGATGTGAGTAAATCCATCAATGGGTTGGAGGATGCCTTGTATGCTAGACCCAGGTCACCTCTTAACAGTCTGCAGGATACCAAGTACAATGACAGAGCTTTGAGTCAGTCCATATTGGACATATTGTTTAGACTTTGTATCCTTTTAGTAAGTTATCTCTGTGGGCGTTCCATTTGTTGGATATGTCTGGACAAATACATGCCAAAGGGGGCATTATATTCAGTGATTGGCCTAATTAGGGCTGAGTAAAGGGGACAATGGCATCCCTAAATCTAGACACAATTCCTTTGTTTATAAGCTGTGCAATTTAGAAGGACTTTCTTACAACAATGGATGCATATTGGTCAAACTTTAGGTCACTGTCTACATATGTTCTCAAATCCAGAGCAATTGGGTCAACTCTTAGGGCTGTATTGTCAATGTGGTAGCTCCCTGGGTAGATGAATTCCCAAAGGATATAATAATGCATTTTTTTGTGGCATTTAGTTTCATTCAATGATAATGGCACCAGTTATTTATTTCCTGCAGGATGGCAAAGTCATTTAGTGATTCAATGACTGTTCCTAGCTTGCAGTTATCTGCAAACTTAGTCATCTAGAGCCCTTTGGTGTTGGCTTTTAGTTCAGAAAAGTAGATGCCAAACACGAGATGTCCCAGCACAGCACCCTGGGGGCCACCATCGATGACCGGTTTCTTTGTGGAGGTAACTTCCCCTATTTCGATTATCTTCATCCTCTCTATGAGCTATTTGGCAATCCAGCAGGAGTTATAGAGGTTTGTTCCCAGTTTATTTAGCTTTTCTACTATGCCTGAATGGGAAATTTTGTCAAAAGCTTTGGCCAGGTCAAGGTATGTGGTGTATACCATTTTGCCTTCATTAACTGCCTTGGTGACCTTTTCCAAAATCCTCCAAGTTGACTAAGCATGACATGCCCTTGATGAATCCAAACTGAGCCAACCAGTATTTGGAGGTTATCTATGTTCTGATTAATTAGTTCCATGATAAGTCTTTCCATGGCTTTGCATATGAGGCTGGTCAGACTTATTGGTCTGTAATTGCCTGGGTCTGTGGAAGGTCTTCTCTTATGCAGGGGAGTGACTGTAGCTGTTCTGTATTTGCTTGGTAAAAGACTTTATGGAGGCTGAGGCTGAACCGTGTTGTTAGGGGTGTGACTAAACCATGCTTCATCCAGGGATGCTGTCAGGACCCATCAATGCAGTATTTTTAACTTCTGATAGTACTTTTTGGACTTGGTCTTGTGTGATAGCTGGTGGTGAGCCAGTTTCAGGTATAACTTGAGGGACAGATGGAGGGAAAAGAGGGTTAAAGGTAGAGCTAAATTTATCAGCTAGTAGGTTTGCTATATCTTCAGCTTCAGTGTAGGTAACATTGTTCATAATCAGTTCAGCACATTGCTGTATTGTGCTTTTCAGATTATGAACATAACTAAAAAAATGCCTTGTGATTGTTTTTGGCTTGTGTAGCTGTTTTAGACTTAGAGATGGCTTTGGTGGATTTTATTAAGCTCCCGAGTTGTTTGTTTATTTCAGGGACAAGAGGTCTAACATTCTGGGAATCACTTTTACTTTTGGTCAAAATTGTTTTCCTTTTATTATAAAGCTTGCTGATATTATGGTTCCACTATATTGGTTTGTTTCTCCAGTTTGCAGTGCACTTGTTCTTAAGGGGTACAGCTGTATCTGTTTACATGCTGGTATAGTATGGCTGTATATGTTTCTGCATATTCAGTGAAGTTAACTTTGTTTGGTGGGGATTTGAAGCTTGCCAATATATCATTTAGGAGTGGGTTAGTTTGTCTTAAAGAAATTTCAAAAGGCACTTTGGATGGAAGGGGACTCTGGTTTCAATTTTATTTCAAAGGAGACTGCTTTATGGTCAGACCTAACAAATGATGAAAATACACAAGGGATGGTGCAAGATGCTCACATATTAGTAAGGACAAGTTCAAAGATGGTATTCCTCCTAGTGAGTACTCTGACTAGTTGTTCCAGGGAATTTGTACTGATGAAATCCAGAAATCTCTGTGCTTGTGCACTATTGGTGGTGTAGGTTTCCCAGTCTATAGGTGAATAGTTTAGATCACTTAGGAAAATGGCTTCAGATTTAATGCTGACTGATTCTAGTTCCCGTAGTCAGGCATTGGGGCTTTCTTGTGTCACAGAGTTCTATAACTAGCTGAACATGGCCTTTCTGATGGTTATTTGGACATGGAATTCTAGTGAATCATGCTGCTTTACCAGCTTCGATGTGAGTACCCTCTAGATGTAGATTGAGATGCCTCCACCTTTTTTTCCCTTGCTGTGCAGTAGCTTATCTAAACTTGTGGAAGGCATCATAGCCCTGCACAGCCGGAGTGCTGTATGCTATTTTAAACCATGTCTCAGTCACTACACAGACATCAATAATGTCCTGCAGAGTGAGAAGGGATTGTAGGGAGTGGAGTTTCTTCTTTAGGCTACTAGCATTGACCAATAGCACCTTCATATCTTCCTTTGTTTGTTTCATTATGTTGATAGGTTTATCAGGTTGACATTGCCTAAAAAGGCACTATGGAGGTGGACAAGGTCTTTGCCAATAATTGAAACCCTAGAGATGATAGATGCAGGCCATCCCTGGTGAAGCAGTGTGGTCTGTTGATCATATCCTCCCAGGTTGACAAATATTGTGCCCCCTTTGAATTACACCAAAAACTAAGCCAATTATTGTAGTTAATTATTTTTTTCTCATATCAGTATTGTCCTTGGAAAATAGAATGCTGCTCAATGCTAGACTCATACCTGCCTTGGACACAGTCTGACAGCTCCATCAAGTCTCTCTTCATATAGTCCAGTGAGGTATACCTCAAGTCATGGACACCAGCAAGAACTATGACAGAGTCATGTTGGTACGTGTTGTTCAAGGACCTGAGTGCATGTGTGATCTGATGGATTATGGCACCAGACAAACAACTGTCACTCTTTCCTTGGTCAGCCCACTTGTTGGTCTAGGGGTATGATTCTCACTTAGGGTGTGAGAAGTCCCAGGTTCAAATCCCGGACAATCCCTGTCTGTGACATAAACAGACTGCCCCTCCTACGGAACAGCCTTACCATCCATGTGAAACTGAGTTAGTCTATTACTCAGTTTAAGCACAACCTAGACAAGTTGATGGGGAATAGGAAATTTACACTGGGCCTGGCATCCATGTCCCTTATGGACAGAGGTAGCTTATAAATGTCTGGCTCTCAGTGTCCTATTTGGATGTAGGGCATCATTATTCTTTTGGGGAAACATGGTAGGCTTAGAAAGGCCCCTTGGGTCGTTAGCCTAATAACAATCTATGAATCAATGAATCTAAGAGACACATCTATATGTCTTACAATGGAATCACTTATAACAAGAATGTTTGGTTGGGTTAATGCCTGCCTTACAGGCTCAGCATCTGTGACTTTGGGACTCCTTGTGCTATGTGAGGAAGTAGGCTTAGTGTGTTTTGTACCTGTGCTGTGTTTTGTAAGTCTTTGAGGTTTAGGCAAGTTAATCTTTAGAACCTCAGTATATCATGAATTATGTGTATTGTGATGACCTTGGAGAGGTGGGATGTGTGGTGTACTGCTGACAGTTTTGGTTTCTGAGTTTATTGTGTTAGATTTTTGCCTCCAAGTGTATTATATATGAACATCTTTCATGCAGTGTTGTGCTGTTGAGTAGTAGATGATCGTCAAACAGCATAAGACAGTCCCCACTTTCTCAAGATGCCCTTCACAATCAGGGTGGCTGGAGAAGTTGTGGGGAAGTGCTGGTCCATGATAACAACAGGAATGACTCTGGGGCAGGAGTAACTATAACATTTTTTTTGCTACAATCAGGAAGAGTTTCAACACTCTGGATTGCAGTAAACCAAATCTGAATAATTTGGTGTCTCCAAGAAAGTATAGTTCCCTATCCAGGTTCACCCAGTCTGGTTATAAATTATCACATACCAAACACAGCATGTCCCTAAAGTCTGCTAAAGTTGGGCAGTCCCAAAATAGATGTACTCATTCACCTGTGCTGTTTGTTACATCTTCAACACTCAGGCAAAACATTGGGATAAATTCTATACAGCCTAGTAGGTGTATAAAAGTACTTAAACTGATGCTGCCATCCAAAACAAAAAAACTCAACCAGTCCAGGTATTTCACTTAGGATTTTCCCATCTCTTTCTCTGTGCCTATACTCTGATAGCAGTCCTTTATAGGGAAGGCGATCTCTATATAGCCTGCTGTCCAAATGTCTTCTTCACCTCTTCCCATTCTATTATCTTTCTCTGTCTAAATATTTGTTTGCGATACCTTGGTTCCTTTGCCAAATTCCAGTCCCTCCTCAGGATATTTCCTGGCTCTAGAGGCATACCTGGGGATGAATAGAATTTTCTTCCATCTATCTATGTCAATTTGTATCACAAGTTGCTGTTCCCATTGTAGTTTAAATTTGTTAAGCATTTTAAATTGAGAGGGTAGTTAATGTACTGTATACCTGACCAATTGTGTGTTTTGATGCAATCCAGTCCCACCTAACATTGATCAACTAAGCAACCAACCTGTGTCTCTAAACAGAAGGGAACAATGCCATCTTTAATATTCCAAGCTTATCTGCTTGTCCTTTATAAAAATTTAAAAATCCAAATCCAGATTAGGGTGATCATATCTGGATTTAAAACTGTCCCAGGAAATAATCTAGTCTTCCTGTATTGAGATCATATCTGGCTGTAAAACTATTCTGGGAAATAATCTCTTCTTCCTCTGCTAACTGTTCCCATAACTGTAGACCCTTACAATGCCTCAGTTGTTTGCAGATTAGCTGAGTCCATAATCCTAGTTCTGGTAATGGCTTATTGGTAACAAATCAGCAATCCAACCTGAAGTAATAGCCCTTTGAAATCCTTCTTTTTTTAATTTCTCCATATCTTTTGGGTTTCTAATACTATGACAGGAATGGACCCATTCCTAAGTCAAAGTATGATTAAAGTTCATGAAATTAATATTGTTTCACTCTTTGATGTCAGCCAAAAGTGCTCTTCACAGCACCTGCAATGTGCCCAGTAATGACTCCTCCTGCAATTCATATGGAGTTACATGTATTGGTAGCGTATTTAAATAGGATTGTAGACTCTTTTTTATAAGACCCATTGCTCCTACTACTATTGGAACTATTTGGTCATCTTTCTCCCACATTGCTCCTGTTTCTGCTTGCAAATCCTGATATTTTATGACTTTGTGTCTCTCTATATGCAGGACACTGTAGTTACTGGGTATGACGATTTCAATGATCAATGCTACTTTTGTCTTCTTTTCCTGGACCACTATATCTGGTTTTCTAGCATCTATCTTTTGAACTGTTGGTAATGGGTGATCCCATTTGATGTAGACTTCATCATTTTCTATGATGCTTTGTGGCTCATATTTCCACTGTTTTTCAGCCATTTCAATACCATAATGTTTGCAGAATCCCAAGTGCAACAGTCTTGACACATTATTATGCCTTTCAGTATATAGTCCTCCTGCCATTAGTATGTCACAACCAGCAATGAGGTGTGCAACTGTTTCCAATTCTGTTTTACAAAACCTACATTTGTCTGTTTCTCCCACATGTTCAATGGACTTTGTAAACCAATGTGTACGTAGCCTACTATCTTGGGCCACCAATATTAACCTTTCATCTCTTGGTTTAAATTCATCTCTCTTTAACCGTTCCTGTGTTCATTCCTGATCAATATAAGGTTCTTCCAGAAGTTTTCTATACTTGCAACTGTATTTATGCTTTTTCCACATTTCTTGCCTTCTCATGTGGTCCTTACCTTATATTCTTTCTTTTGTTTTTTGGCACATTCAGTTGCTGCCTAATTTTTATCTACTTCTGGTTTGATTTCCATTCCTGCTGTATGCCGACATGCTTCTGCTAGCCTAAGCAAATGAGGAAGAGGCTGTGTGTGTGTGTGTGTGTGTGTGTGTGTGTGTGTGTGTGTTTTGCTTATAAATCTAAATTTAGTATTTATTATTTTTCTCAAAAAATAAGGAAGTGAAGGCAGTCTGCTGTTTTCATACAGGGGACAGGTATCTCCTCACATCTCTGCTGTTGTTTATATGCATCATCAAAGAGACCCGGTTCAAGACCAATGAAAGCATCCCATCCATGGGGGAATTCAATGCTTATCACTCATTCTGGCCCAATGTATTAGAAGTTGGCACTAAAGTTTGAGACTTCTCTATATTCTTAAAATAAATCTCACTGGATACTTATTAGAAAAGATAACTACTTGGAACTCCAACACATCCAACTTAGTATAAACAAAACCCCTTATCACATGATAGCTAACTACACGACCCTCAATATGTTCCCCTCAGCCCTTAACTCCTTCCTAACAAGTGAGGAGTCCCTATGTATTAAGTTAAACACCATTCTCCTAGGAGACTTATATGCCTGGACTTCAAATGCAAATTTCCTGGACCAGTTAATCCACACCCCAACAAAGGGGAAAAAAATCACAGACTTGGTCCTTACCAGTATGGTTTAGCTGTGCTCCTCACCTACTGTAAACTCTTCCCTGGTCAAACTGGACTCCAAATCAGTCAGGTTGAAGTATCCTCCAATATACCAGTATTTACAGCATACACAAAGGCTAATCTACTAAAATTAAATGATGACCTGACTAAATTTAAAACACCCTTCCAAACCGACAGTCCCACTGCTTATGTGCAGTTCTGTACTGCCAAGTTCTATGCACATGTAAATAATTGCATAGCTGCATGTGTCCCCCTAAAAATGAAATACAATGCCAAGGTAAAAAAAAAATAAACCCCTGTGGTATAACCCTAATATATACAGGCTCAAAGGGGAAAAAAACACTGCTTGCAAAAATAGATCTGTCAAGAAGCCAAAAACACTTGGTGAATTAAACAAGAATTTCCAGACACTGATCAAATTAACTAAAACCAGGTATGATGTAAAATAGCTACCCAGTTGAAAGATGACCACAAAGCCTTCTCTAACATTATTTAACAATCTCAGAAATTATACCCAGCACTGCACAGACCCTGAGGACAGCCACTCTACTAGCAGATGAATTCAGCTCTAATGTCACCCCTTCTCTCTTCCAATATTCTCAGATCAAATAGCCACATTTACCACACCCTTCTCATTATGTTTATGTGGCTAGATAACATACCAGGCTGCCTACTGGCTAGCCTGAAATGTGGATTGTCAGACCTCTGCAGAGGTTATACAACATCAGCCTCAAAACAGGCTTTGTGTCTAAGATACAAGCTGAAAATGTTTTAGTCACTTGAGTTTTATACACGGGTCAGACATATTTTTATCAGCCAGTGGAGAAGTTGTGGACAATAATTAATAAAGATTTGAAATAATTCATCTGGGAGGGGAAGAAGGCAAAGGTTAAATGGAATAAGATGATTTCTCCAATGAACAAGGTGATTTAGGATTAATCAATTTGAAAGGATATTTTAGAGCTGTACATTTAAGGTTTATATACATATCACAAGGAAAAAGTTATAATTCAAAGTGGAAAGGGATGATGATGAAGTAGTGGTGAAATTCCAGAAATAAGAAGAGAGAGGGATTTTGGAATACAGATCCTTAAGGAGAACAACAACAAACACATAGACTATTATATTCATAAAGTAGCAGAATGTATTTTAAGAACTAAGAGGGGAGGAATTTACTTGAGAAAACTGGCAAAGGGATTAAGGTATTAGGAGCAAATGGGATGAGGCAAGAAGACATTTGGACTGCAGGCTAGAGATGGACTTCCATACCAGGGATTGATATCAGAGTATAGGCAAAGACAAAGGAATAGGAGGATCTTAAGTAAACGATCTGTAATTCTAGAGTTTTTAGTTGGATTTAGAATAGAAGCTGCTGTTAAAAAAGGGATGCTTAGTAGGACATATAAATATTGCACAATAACTATAAGAATCAATCAGAGAGGCTAGAAAATATTAGGAAGAAAATTTACAAGGGATTAATGGGAGGACATATGTATGGCTCTCAAGTATGCAAAAATCTCTAGAAGGTTTAGGATTTTTGGTTATAGCAATAACCCACGCCTGGGTGTGGGTAATGCTGGATTTACCCATGGTTGGTGTGGTTTGGTCACGAGGCGAGGCCAGTGGCCAAACAAAGCCAACCGTGGGTAAATCCAGCATTACCCACACACAGAAGTGGGTTATTGCTATTATACAATGACATTATTTAAGAAAAAACATATATTTTTTTCTTAAATAATGTCATTGTATAATGCCTCCTTCCTGCCCTTCCACAGCTGTCTGGTATTCTGCGGCAGTTCTGATGTACTGTGCATACGTATGCCTACGCAGTACATCAGAGCTGTGGGCAAAAGCAATGGAGAAAGCAAGATCTCCATTGCTTTTTACAAACTGTTTTGCTATGTTAAATGGGTTTAACATAGCGAGATAGCTTTAAAAAAAGCAACAGAGAATCTCCGTTGCTTTTTTTAAAGTTGTCTTGCTATGTTAAACCCATTTAACATAGCGAGACAGTTTTGAAGAAAGCAACGGAGAAAGCAAGATCTCCGTTGCTTTTTACAAACTGTCTTGCTATGTTAAAGGAGTTTAACATAGCGAGACAGCTTTAAAAAAAGCAATAGAGAATCTCCGTTGCTTTTTTTAAAGCTGTCTCGCTATGTTAAACTCGTTTAACACAGCGAGACAGTGTGAAGCAATGGAGATCTTGCGTTCTCCGTTGCTGTAAAAAAAGAGTTATAGTAATGGAAAAAGTCCAGGTGACCGGACCTTTTTCCATTACTATAACTCTGATTTACAACTTGCATGCTGACCAATCAGCGTGCATGTTTTTGAATATTAATGGAGGGTCGTTGTATAATGGAAGTGTTTGCATTGGTATTTTCATTCCCCAAGGAGAATAATGCTTTCCTCAGGTAGATGGCAAATGTTGGAGGTGTGAAGGGGAAGAAAGAGGCAACTGGGAGCATATGTTTTGGCAGTGTAATGAGTTGGCAGATTTAAAAAATTCACTACAGAATGCTCTGTCAAAAATATTGGGGGAGCAAATGGGTGCAACTAAGGAAATGATTATTTTGAGCTGAAATACAAGATCTGACACAGTAAGGCCTTATTAAGTTTAATTCACTTGGCTATCAAAAAAGCAATTACTAGAAAATGGAAATCAAAGTCTAAACTATCTGTATTTGAAGTATTGAAAATTGTAATAGAGATAAAAAAACTGAAATTGGGATCTTTAGAAAAGGGAAGGATCAAGTTACATATGTTTTGGAGGAGGAGTGAAGTTTAAGGAAAGGCAGGAAATGAGCATTGTATGTAATGCTGGATTGATGATAGTCATAAAAATAACATGTGATGTATAACTTATTTAACTTGAAACATGCTAATATTGTTTGTTTTATATTAATACATGTTTGTCGATGTTTTAAGTGATGATTTAATAAAGATGTTAAAAAACACAGGCTTTGCGCTGAATGAGTGGAAGATAGTAACAGTCATTCCCTTGCACAAAAGTGGAGTTACAATGGACCTGGGTAATTATAGAATCATAAGTGTAACCAGCATCATCTGTATGGCTAAGGAAGGAATTATTATAACACTAATAAGCAGGGATATAGTTGAACTTAAGACTTTCAATCTAAGTTCAGATTTGTCTTGAGTAGGTCCTGCCTACTTAACCTGTTTGACTTCTTCAGATAGGTCATTGATGGAGTGAATGATAGCAAATCAGTGCACACTGCATATCTGGATCCTGTAATTGAGTTCAATACTGTCCCACGCATAGACAGTGTATCTAGATAAAGTCTCACTGCTAAATTTTAACTCCTGTGTAACTCACTGGATAGCAAGTTGACACACAAATATGACACAAGAAGTAAGGGTTGGTGGCTGTATCTTGTCCAAAAGACCGATCACTATTGGTATCACACACTTCCTGCCTTTCCTTAAACCTCACTCCTCCTCCAGATCATTATTCTGCACATATTGCTCCCACAATTTCAGTTAATTTCTGTGTAATTTGCTCCTACCCTTTTCTAAACATCCCACTTAGTTTCTGCTACAATATTCAATACTTCAAATATAGTTGGTTTAGACCTTGATTTCCATTAACTAGTAACTGCTTTTTTTGATGGCCACCAGAATGAAAATTAACAAGGCTTTACTATGTCTAGGCAATTCAGATTCTGTGTCCTATCTCAAAAGAATTATTTCCTTAGTTACATCCATTTGGTCACCCACTATTTCTGAAATAAACAGGGAATTTTTAAAGTCTGCCAACTCATTACATTCCCAAAACATATGTTCCCAGTTACCTCTTTCTATCCCATCAAACCTCTAACATCTGACATCTACCTAAGAAAAAATTCTTTGGAATCTGATTGGGCTATAAAATATAAACACTTCCAAGCAAAAATTCTAAATCTTCTAGGCTTTGTTGCATACTTGGGAGACATACATATGCCCTCCCACCGTTCTCTTGTAAATTGCTTATCTACTCTCTATTGCCAATTTCTCTAACCTCCTTTAATTGATTCCTATATTTATTGTGCAATATTTTATACGGATCACTAATTATTCCCCTTTTAACAGCAGCTTCTGTTCTAGATTCAACTAAAAATTTACCAGAGCAGTTCTTTGACTTAGCATCCCCTATCCCTTTTCCTTTCTCTTTGCTTATACTCTGATATCAATCCCGGGTAGGGAAGGCAGTCTCTAGCATGCAGTCTAAATGTCTTCTTGGCCTCCTCCCATTCTACTACCTTTCCCTCTCTGGTTATTTGCTCTCAATTTCTTGGTTCTTTTGCCAGTTTTCTCCAGTAAATTCCAACCCATTATTGCCTATTTTCTGTACCCCTATTTGCAGTCATCACTATAAGCAAAATTTTATTTTTCCTTTCTCATGCTGGTTTACTTCTTAAAATATTTTCTGTGACTTTATGAATGTAATATATATTTTTTTAATTATCCAAATCTTTTCGGTTTTTAATACCATGGCGGGAATGGACCCCATTCCTAAGTCAAAGTATGTTTAAAGTTCATGAAATTAGTATTGTTTCAATCTTTGATGTCAGCCAGAAGTGTTCTTCACAGCACCCGCAATGTGCTCAGTAACAATTCCTTCTGCAATTCATACGGAGTTACATGTATTGCTAACATATATCTAAATATGATTGTAGATTCTTTTTTATAAGACCCATTGTTTCTACTACTATTGGAACTGACTGGGTATCTTTCTTCCATATTGCTCTGATTTCTTCCTGAAAATCCTGATATTTTATGACTTTGTGTCTCTCTGTACGCAAGATACTGTAGTCACTGGGTGTAGCCATTTCAATGATCGATGCTTCTTTTGTCTTCTTTTCATGGACCACTGTATGGTTTTCTAGGATCTATCTTTTGAACTGTTGGTAATGGGTGATCCCATGTGATGTAGACTTTATCATTTTATATGATGCTTTGTGGTTCATGTTTCCAGTGTTTTCAACTACTTCAGTATTATAATGTTTGCACTATCCCCAGTGCAACAGTCTTGCCACATTATTATGCCTTTCAGTATACAGTCCTTCTGCCATTAGTATGTCACACCCAGCAATGAGGTGTACAACTGTTTCCAATTCTGTTTTACAAAACCTACATTTGTCTGTTTCTCCCACATGTTCAATGGACTTTGTAAACCACTATCTTGGACCACCAATATTAACCTTTCATCTGATCCTGAGCAACATGATGTTCTTCCAGGAGTTTTCTATACTTGCAGCTATATTTATGCATTTTCCACATTTCTTATCTTATCATCTGATCCTTCACCTTATATTCTTTTTTTGTTTTGTTTTTTTGCACATTCAGTTGCTGCCTGATTTTTATCTACTTCTGGTTTGATTTACATTCCGACTTGAGACCAATATGCTTCTGCTAGACTAAGAAGGAAGTCATCTTAGATTTATTCTTCTCATGTTTCAAACCTTTAACTATGTTTGGGTCTTGTGAAGTCAGCACATAAGTATGCAGTCCCACAATTGCAGATCTATACATGTAATCAATTTGAAGGAGGCCCATACCTCCTTCGGAATGGGGAATACACAATCTTGGTATGCACTGATTTTTATAAATCATTTGATGAGCATGAAGCATCCTTCTTGTTTTCCTGTCTAATCTATCCAACACCTTTTGGGGCCAGTCAGTCACTCCAAAATGGTTAAGTTAGGACAGGAAGAGCAAATTGGTTTATAGCTTGAATTTTGTTCCTAGATGTTAATGCTGTTTTCAGGATTACTTTAAGTCTTCTAAAATATTCCTTATTAAGTTTTACTCGCATTTGTTCATGTTTTATTGTTGATCCTTCATCAATTCCAAAATATTTATACACTTTCTCTTGCTCAAGTTCCTTTGTATCACATTCTTGTCCCAAATGATGTTTTCTTGGTGCTGCAGCTTTCCTGCTTTAAAGGTTGATTTTGCACATTTATGAAGACGAAATGACATTCTTATATCATCTGAAAACGTTTTGCTTACTTGCAGTTGTGCTTTCAGTTCCTCATCTGATGAGCTATACAGTTTTAAATCATTAACAAAGAGAAGATGAGAAGTCTTTACACTTTGTTGTTTTCTGGGAGCCAAATTAATAGCCATGACCTAATCTGTTAAGTAGACAGCTTAATGGGTTAATGGCAAGCCAAAAAAACAGTGGGAACAAAGAGTCACCCTGGAATATCCCCCTTTGGATTTTTATCCCTGGAATAATAATTTGTCCTTTATTATGGCTTAACTGCAAAGTGGTTTTCCACTGTTTCATGGTCACTGTGATGTAATTTATCAGTGTAGGGTGTATCTAATACATATTTAAGCAATCTTTTATCAATGAATGTGGGATACTGTCAAATGCTTTTTTGTAGTCAATCCATGCCATGCTTAGATTCTTCCCCTTTTTGCAGTTCTCCACTTTATTTAACAACAAATGAACCTTTGCTCCATATGACTTTCTTTTATTGCCCTTTTATTCTATTGTCATAGTTGAGTTTTCTTCTAAATGGCTATAAACTCTGTCAGCATCAATTCCAGTGTATAGCGTATACATTGTCAGAAAGCAAGTTATTGGTCTATAATTTTTAGAGTAGCTTGCAGATTCACTCGTAAGTAGGAGCATTGTTTTTCCTGTTGTTAACCAAGTTGGTATCTGTTCAGGGTGTGCATATAAATAGTTCTTACTCATGGCTAAATCTTCGTGCAAAGATGTTAATACTTTTAACCAGAAGGTAGGTACTGCATCTGGGCCTGGGGCTTTCCAATTAGGGGCTTTTCTTAAGTTTGTTTCAATCAATCTGGCTGTTACTTCATCCCATTTCATATCCCATACCTTTGAACTTCTTATTTCTTCTTTTATTTCTTCTGTCCATTTAGCATCTTTGTTATGTTCCACAGGATCTTCATAAATACTTCTTCAAAATATATCTATTTCTTCTTTTTTGGAGGTATTTCAATTCCTTTTACCTTGTTTCCCATTTATCTATAGCACTTTTTTGGGTCATCAATAAATTGCTAATTTTGTACTTTTCCTTTATATTTATTTGTGTATCTTCTAAGGTTTTCTGCCTGTGCTGATATTTTTGTTACAAACAATACTTTGTTTTAGTTTATTATTTGCGATAATGCATGCTAAATCCTGATAAATTATAATACTGCACATTGCTTTTATCATGTCTATTTTTCTGAGTATTTTTGTTGATCAGTTCCCTCTTCTATACTCTTCTAACATTGTCTTAATTGCTTTATAGTTTTCTCTATTGATACTTCTTATGGTATTACATTTTTCCACTTCCTTTCCCTTACTACCCTGTGTTATTGTGGTAGAAGTTTATCTGTTATTAATTTAGCTGCACAGTAATATAGCCTATTTACTTCTGTTACATTTCATGGATCTCTATGGACTGTCATAATTACTGTGTTCATTTGTTTTATCAAAATTCTAACTTTTTGGGTTTTATTGACCTTCTGCAGTCTATTTTTTCCATTGATCTTAATATGTCTCTCTCTATTAAATCAAGCAACTCTTCCCTTAGTGCACTTTCTTCTAAACTGAGGGCTCATTCTTTGTTCTCCATTTCCTGCGGGCATTCTATAACAAGTTCCACAGCATCTTCCTGTGCCACATTCCCTTCAGTTGTGCTCAATGTCATCTGTTGCTCTTTCATATGGGAACTCACCGGCCTATCACTTCACAACATTGACTGTGTCAGAGTTGCCACAGTTTCCTGTTCCTTCCCTTGCTGTCCATCTTCAAGTGAACATTTATACCGGTTTCCTGTGAAAGGCTCTCTCTGGCTATGTACATGTGCCAGTACAACACTCTCCAAAACTGACTCCTCCTTTATCAACCCCACCTTATTATATCGTTATACCTGCATTCTCTTCCATCTCTTACTTACCATAACTGACTTCATATGCACTTTTGTGTTTTCATAAAATGACACTGCTCATGCCTACAAACCTCCATCAGTTAATAATTACTCAACTGATACTCTATTCATGTAATCTTATTATCTGTATTAATGGAATTCTTCAATGCTAATATGTACTGCATATGTGATAATCCATACTTTTGTGCTAATACTGCTCCAAGCATTGTGACGGTATATACTATGCACTGTGTGCTATTTCATGTATGTACTGTTTAATGTATGTAATCAACTCCCAATGTAAATATGTTCTGTATATCTGCATTTTTGTCCTCTTACTATTCCAAGCATTGGGACTGTATATATTCTGTACTATTTGTTACCTCATGTATGTACTATTTAATCTATGTGGAGCTTTTCTCTCTGGGCCTCTGCTGAAAATGGGCTTACCTAGGCCCAGTGGACCTTCCCAGTAAACAAATGCAATAAATAAATAAATATGGCAACTGACCTGTTGATTCCCATTCCACTGGTTTCTCCTTAATTTGGATGTCCATTGCTCTATCCTGCTATGGTGTTTTCTGAGTTAGATTTTCTATACTGACTCCTTCACTTTGCAGATAATCCATAACTTCAATTTATATTTCTTTAACTTCTCCATCACTAATCTTTTCTACTTTTCCTCTTTGTTTTCTTATTTTTTCTATTGTAATGTTTTCCATGCTTTGCCTGTATTTCTCTTCAAATATCTTTGGTGTTGCTCTTTTAGTATTGATTAGTTTTGCTTTCTCCTTTACATACATATTCCACCATATTACATCTCTTTTTCTTTCCCATGTCCATATTTCTTCTTCAGATGTCTCCTGAGCTTCCTGTTTCACCTTACTTTGGGGACTTGTTCCATCATGCTGTGATGTAACCTGTGTTAGACCTTCTACACCAAATCTTTCACTTCATAGGCAATCCAGAACTTCAACTTCTATTTTTTAGCTTCTACTTTACTAATCTTCTCTTCTACATTCCCTCTTTGTGATATTATTTTTGTTTTATTGTGAAATCTTCCACATCTGCATGCCTTTGCCTGTATTTCTCTTTGAATATCTTTGGGGCTGCCTTTTTTGTATTGATTAATTTGACTTTTGGCTTTGCATAAATATTGCACCATATCAAATCTCTCTCCCTGGGATTCAGCAAACTTCCATGCAAGAATAGCTTATTCTTGCATGGAAGCGACCGTTCCCATGCAGCACGGCAGCATGCCATACATATTCATGAAGGCGCACTGCCATGTTCTAAAATGGACAGTGTTCTGTACATGAGCACAGGGGGTATGTCTGAGAGCAGTGCTTTCACAATACACACGCCCCCCACACTCCATAATTGCTGTAAGGCAATCTAAAGATAGCAAGAGTGTCCTCGGACACCATTACTTCTCAACATGACAAGAAATCTGGACAAAGCCTTATTAAACAAGGGACAAATGTGAGATATTGCTCTCACAAACTTATAAAGTCAATAGAATGACAGGCTTTGCATTAGCATGAAGTCCCCAAAGGGTATGAAGTGTAAACTCAAATGTCTGTCATTATTTACTAACTGCAGTCTTTAATGATGTGCCACTAATCTGCCAGAAAGCCACAATTGTATGAAAAATGGACCAAAAATGTAAGACAAAAATCTGGACATTCTGTGAAAATCTGTACAGCTGAGAGGTATGGTGGACACTGTTAGTGCCCATAGAGCATACCTCTCAAGTGCAAAGCCTGTCATGCCATCACCATTTGAAAAGCACAACCCCCCCCCCACAGATAATGTTTAGAAAATAAAACACATCAGTTTAATTTTTTTTCAGTCTGCAATAAAGTTTAAGCATAGCTGTGTGGGTGTGTGCATCGCGCAGCTCTGCACAGCTCTGCTCAGCCTAGCTTACTCTGGAATTGTATGAATTGAAATGTGTACAGGTTATGCATAGCAACTATAGCTCTGAAAGCATTAAGCAATCAAGTCTCATCTGACAAAGTTAGTGCCTCTGTAAGACACGAGATTAACTATTATTAAATGTTACATGCACCAAGATCTGATATCTAAATAGTAATGTTGTGTTAACCACTCTTTTCCACACTGTGCTATGTCAAAAGGTATGTATAGGAATGTATGTATAAGAATAATGCAATTACAAGGTCGGATTGTACAACCAAGAGAGAATGAGACAGAAAACATTCAAGGGAGAGATAGCAGTTTCGCAATAGCTCATTCTGATGAAACACAAACTTGTTGTATTTTTAGTAGAAACAGCCACGGTTCGAATCCCGGGAGTGGTGTAAGCTGTATGCATAATTTCAACTAGGATTTTGTGAATATGTGTAGAAACAGTCAGGTGTTGTTAACATAAATTTCCTCCACAGGTCTTCCAGGTAAGAGAAGGTATAAAGTAGCTATAAGAAAGCTGTAGTTATACACTGTGTACAAACATAAAACTGCTCAACCCAAAGCCATAGGTTGTTGTAATAATACCTGTAGAGTAATGATTAGAACAGTGATCATTAAAGCTGTGACCGCTGCAAGAATCTACATTTGTTAATTGACATCTCTCTCTCCCCCAACTTATCTTCACCAATAATCTAAACACAAACAAGGCTGTAGTTATACTGTGTCCAACACCCATGGTCCAAACCCAAGTCTGCAAATGACAGCAAGATAAGTACCTACACCAAGAGGTCTCCCCCAAGAAATGTTCAAAAATGTCGTGCTGTTACAGCTACCGGTCTCTGCTGCCAGAAACCAGGGTGGCCAATAGAAATCAAGGCATACACACACACACACACACACACACACACACACACACACACACACACACACACACACACACACGCATGCAGTATGAGTGCAGATATGTAACCCTGACTATATGACTATGGGTAGAAACAGTCAGATAGTGTTAACAAAAATTCCCTCCACAGGTCTTCCAAGTAAGAGAAGGTATAAAGTAGCTATAAGAAGTCTGTAATTATACACTGTGTACAAACATAAAACTGCCCAACCCAAAGCCATAGGTTGTTGTAATAATACATGTAGAGTAATGATTAGAGCAGTGATCATTAAAGCTGTGACCACTGCAAGAATCTACATTTGTTAATTGACATCTCTCTCTCTCCACCACCTTATCTTCACCAATAATCTAAACACATAAATGAATCGGTATGTTTTCCAGCAAACCTACCATTGGGACATGTGTCCTATTGTTCTGCAAATGTTGAAATGTATTCCAATTAATGTTCCCTGTTCAAATACTATCATTGGTGGCCTGTTGCTATCAATGTAACCTGCATGCCGGTCTAATGCCCACTGTGGTTCCATATATGCATGTGTTCTATTTGCTATGCAAATGTTCCAAATCTGTTGTTTTGGGTAAATGGAAATACTCATGCATGCTGTTACAACTAATCCTGGAATGTGTTTACCATTACTAACCAACACATGTTCTAAAACTGCAACACCATAGCACATCTGGGAAGGTTGATCCCAGCGGATCCGCCTCTCCCACCTCTTCTGGCTATGGCACTAGGCCCCAGCATGTCTGGGACCCACCCAGGACCTTCTTGTCTGCTGGCCTTACACCACTTTCAGGTGGAACTGCCTCAGGGGATGGGGCTTGTCCACCTCAGGTGCAGGCATGGACAGGATCCTGTCACCCGAAGCCAGGTCCAGGGTCTGGTGCATAGCGAGCTTCGCAAGGAATTGGGAGATATGCTACGCCAGCTTGAGGGCCAAGTGCCACATTTAGAGGGTCAGCCTGCCACTTCTGCTCAGCACCCAGCACAGCCACCTTTGGGGCCGTGAAGGTGCAGTGGTGATTGCCCATGGGGGGGACCTCAGTCCCACTGTATCCATTTAAGGGCTTATGGGCTTCTGATTACCAAACACCCCTCTCTGTCCAAGTTGTTTACCCTCATGTGTCATATACCACCCCTGTATGCTATCTTGTCTGTCTTCCTCCCCAACTTACCTCCCCAAATATACCTGCTATTCTTCCCCAACATCCCACTCTCACCTTAAAAAAGGGCAATCTGTTCCCAAAAAAAATGTTGCCCCATACATAGCTGTCCATTTTGCACACATGTCCACTGGACACATGTAATCTGGTCTAATTGGTTTCACAAAACATTATTGTTGTCCTCACCCCTCTCTCAGGGGTTTGAGTGTCCAAATATACCTCCAAATTCAGTATATACATGCAGCTGTTGCTGTAGAAGAAATGGAAAGGTATGGACCTTCCCTACACCCATCTTCCACATCCCTAGCTATTTTTCATATTGTTTTTTCCTCTTTGTGCCCCCTTTTTCACCACTTTCCTATCACCCCTTTTTTCTTTTCTTTTAAAGAAATTAGTGCAGGGGTAAGCGGGAGTAAGCAGTAGTAAGCAGGAGTAAGCCTGTTTGCGTGGTGTTAAGTGATGCCTACACAGATTAAGCACTTTTTAAGGCTAACTGTCCATAAACATAGTTAAACAAAAGTTAGCATTGGTTACCACCACGCAAACACACACAAACCTGTTTACAACTGCTTAAAAGTGCCTTAATCACTCTGCATCCAACAGCCCTTGTTCTGTCCAGCAACAAAATAATTAGCCCTTGCAAGTCTTAAACCCAGGACCCTGCATACCATAGCCACAGCAATTTACCACTAAGCCATTTGAGCTGTAGACATGTCTGATGTTTCTTCAAACATATTCAGCGAAGTCATTCAACAGTAGGGAAAAGGTTTGTTAACATTAGTTAAATTTTGTACAAAGATATAAATGTATATGTGTATGGAGATGCATACATGTGTGTGTGTGTGTGTGTGTGTGTGTGTGTGTGTGTGTGTGTGTGTGTGTATATATATATATAAACATTAATATGTAATATATGTACAGATATACATATAATATACACACACACACACACATATATATATATATATATATATATATATATATATATATATATATATATATACACACACATGTAAATAAATACATACATATGGATTCACTTCATGACACTGAAATACCAAAACACTGAAAATGAGAAAACTTCATATGGAAGCCCAAAATACTGAAAACTCAAAATTCTGAAAACTCAAAATACTGAATGTCAAAATACTGAAAACAGATAACATACATATACTAACTGTAAACAACAAAAACCTAATGACATTCCTTCAAATATAAGCAGGGGGCAAGCCCCCCTGCACCCCACATGTGGGGGCTGTGCCCCCCACACCCCCTGCTACTTAAATATATAATCTCCAGGATTGCACTTACTACTCCTGCTTACTACTGCTTACTCCCGCTTACCCCCGCACTAATTTCTTTATATATGTGTGTGTGTGTGTGTGTGTGTGTGTGTGTGTGTGTATGTATGTATATATAGATATATATATATATATGGGTCTACTTCATAATGTCAATAGACCATTTGATCGACATTCAGTTGGTCGACAGCTCATTTGGTCGATAACCAGTATTCAAGGCACTTAACAGGGGTTTGCCCACCTCCCCAATGTTGTGCGACCCTGGAGTTGATATATATATAGTTAGGGGTGTGTGGGGGGCACAGCCCCCCACTTTGGGGGGTGTGGGGGGTGAAGCCCCCCACCTATTTTCATTTAAAATGTATAGTTTTTCATGCTTTTAAATTAAAATAGCTGGCGGGCTGTGCCCCCCACACCCCCCAACTATATATAACAACTCCAGGGTCGCACAACTTTGGGGAGGGGGCAAATTCCTGTTAAGTGCCTTGAATACTGGTTGTCGACCAAATGAGCTGTCGACCAACTGAATGTCGATCATATGGTCTGTTGATCATATGATGTAGACCCATATATATATATATATATATATATATATATATATATATATATATATATATATATATATATATATACACACACACATATACATACATACACATATATGTATATATATATATATATATATATATATATATATATATATATATATATATATATATATAGTGCAGTCGGACATCAAATCCACACTCTGAACCAATTACTGCAACAAATCTGTCCAAAGGCTATCTAAATGGAGGTGAAGGGGCCCAAACTAGGGACATATTTTAATTATTGCACTTATCGCTGCCTCCCCAGTAGCAACTGTTCTGCCTTGCACTAAAATAATAAGGCCTGCCAAGTCATGAACCCAGGCCCCTGTAAACTACAATCAAAGCAATGTACCATTATACCATCTGAGCCCTATAAAATAGTGATGACTTTCCAAATGTATCAGTTAGTACAGTCATTCAACAGTAGGGAAAGGAGTCTGTAGAATCAGTCAGGTTCTCTCTATATATATACATGTATATAAGTATGGAGATGCATATATGTGGACAAATCTATACATTATATATATATATATATATATATATATATATATATATATATATATATAGAAAGAGAGAGAGAGAGATACATCTACATTTATATCTACATATATGTATACACACACATATATATAGAAAGGTGAATAAACACACACACACATATATATATAAACACATGCAATCTGAGGGTCATGCTGCTGCACACTAGAAGTCTATACCTGAAAATGCACTCACTGGAAGTATTCCTTAAAATGGGGAACAATGACATCTGTGCTGTAACAAAGACCTGGTTAAAGGCAGCAGGGCACACCCCTGCACTACCAGCCTATAACTCATTCCACACCTTATGGTTGCAGAACCTGGACTGAAGCTCCAAAGGTGGTGATATTTCCATATTCATTAAGGATTAGTAAATCAGTAAATCAGACAATTCAGGCCAATAAAGCCAAACCCCTCTGAATTGTCCATTAAAACGAAGAAACAAGTCTTAGGCATTCAGAATCGCCAATTTGCTGAAACACCTGATGTTCATAAGGGTCATTTCCATATATCCCATGTGCCTCTGATTCAAGAGATTTGGGAGGTCACTCAGTGGAGGTTCTTGCTTTGGTGGAGTTTTATTTTGTTTTTACTGATTGTTTTTTCAGTGACCTTCTCACTTATTGTTTTAGTTTATATTCATTAAGGATGCACACACCTCCAGAATGGTAGACCAACATTATGCATTACAGATCCTGCAGGTGTACCTAACACTGGGTAAGACAGTGGTTCAGGTTGTAGCTTGTTATAGTTTCCCAAACATGTCCCAAGACTCACACTCCATGTCCTTAAACATCCTGGAGAATATTAGTGCCCAAAGACATACAGATGAATAGTATGAAATAAAACACCATCGACCAAACAAATGTTTGGTCTCTGGCATTTTGTTTCATACTATTCAGCTGTATGTTTTTGGTTTTCTATTTGGGACTGGAATATTAGTGTCCAGCCTAACACTCTCATACTGGTTGACTTCAACTACCCCACCATTAACTGGGAAAGCTACTTATGTACCGATGAACATGCCCATCACATCAACCTGGTCCTTGCTAACATGGGCAACTGTTGCTGTACACCAGTAGTCAAGTCCTCCCTTGTTATATCTGAACACAAATTAATCACCTTTGGAAATCCACAGCCCTCCCACCCCCCTGCACAGGTAACCACAATAAAAAGCCTTTCCAAAGCTAACTATGGCCTCCTAACAACAGAGGTGGCTAATCTCATGGCAGCCATGCAAATGGAGACTAGTTGCATGACTGCTGAATCAAACAACAATGCACTATGAACACGTACACAAATGCATGGATACCACCATACCCTATAGAACCGGGACCCTCATCTCCAAAAAAATGAAGTTAATCTGGTGGTCCCCAGCCATAAAGAAGTTGTGCAACAGAAGGAGGGAACTGATATGGAATAAGGTGAAGTCCCATGATGGGAAAAAACCCTTATCAGCCTCAATTAAAAGTTGAGATCCCTCATCAAATACTACAAAGTTAGCTGTGAAAACAGAATTAGAGCACATAGTAAAGACAATCACAAGGCTTCATACAGTTATATAAAGGATCTCCATGGCAATACCAAGATTTGCTCTGAGCTACTAGACAATGGTACCTCCTAAACTGAGCCAACAAATATTGCTAATATACTGGTTGACATATTGAGTGCAAACTTTACCCCTTTCTCCCCCCAAAGGTCCAATCACAATACCAGTACACTGCCAGGCACCCAGTATTACTGCTGCACAGATTAAAACACCACTATCCAAGGACAAGAAAAATAGCTTCTATGGGACCTGACAAATATCTTTGGCTGTGTTCTACATGAACTACAGAGTGACCTAGCACCTCACCTGTGTGCCCTGTTCAAGCACAGCCTCACCTCAGGCTTTGTCACTACTGAATTGTGCACTGCTACAGTCACCCCTCTCCACAAACGAGATGCGACTACAGACCCTGGGAAATACCGCCCCAACTGCCTGACAAGTCTGTTATGCAAAGCTATGGAATGCATCATCGTGCACCTAATAAACAGGGATATGGGAATCTGCAGACTCAGGATCCCACACAGTTTACTTTTGTGAAGGGTAGGTCATACCTGCTCAATCAACCTGGTCAACTTCTTGGAGTCAGTCACCTGAGCTGTGGATGAAGGCAAGGTGGCACATACAGCCTACCTTGATCTGGCTAAAGCCTTTGATAACATTCCCCACTCAAGAATCATGCAAGAATCATGCAAAAACTCACTAAGCTAGGCATCAACCCCTATAGCACTAGGTGGGTTGAAAACTGGGTCACAGATAGGACTCACAGTGTGGCAATAGCGGAGTCCAAGTCAGACTGCTGAGCAGACATAAGTGGAGTCCCACATTGTTCTGCCCTGGGTCCTCTCATGTTTGGTATCAACTTCTCTGAAGTCCATGCCAACAAGAAGGGACTCTGGCTGACAAAGTTTGCAGACAATTGCAAGTTGGGAGCTATTATTAACTACCCAAGTGATGTTAGCATCCTACTGAAAGGCCTCACTGAGACCAATGACTGGTGTCAGAGCCATGGCCTTAAGCTCAATGTCAGAAAATGTGTTATCATCCCCTTTGGGGAAAACTCTGTTCCCATGAATTACCACATCGATGGTAGTCTCCTGAACAAAGAAGGTGTTATAAGAGATCTGGGTATACAGGTTGACAGCAATGTCTCCTGACGGTACTTACGTATTATCACAACCACACTGCGAGCCTGGGGTAATTCGCAATGTTTTCATGAAACGATTAGTGTTAAACCTCAGAAGGGGTGTGTAAACTCCTAACTACTTTTCAGTGACATTGCTTGTGAGGCTGGAAGAGGGAAAACAGCAAAATGCCTCTCCCTGGGTAGCATCCTTTACCGACGATTTTCAACTGTCATGGAAGGTAATACTTGGTGAGGAATGACTACGCAGGGCCTTTTAGTAAAGGAAACCTTATTTCTAGCCCTACTGTTTTAATAATTCCCCCCAAATCAGGCACTAAGTAGGAATGCTTGTCTCTCAAAAATATTTCAGTTGCTGCTGGTAACTGCTGGTAACCAAGGAGTGACAATGGGACACAAACCACCACAAGTACTCACATGTGCAGACCCATTGTAAACACACGAGTGCTCTTTCCAAAATGAACTGCGGTTCCCAATTATAGAAAAAAAAAGTAGCATTTAACATTACCAGTGGCTAACATTAGCAGGTCTTGCAGTTTTTGCTGCTGTGCAATTGTGTGTCGAACAGTAGCAGATGAATGAAAGGCAAGTGTCATTGTTCCACATGCGGACAACATTCACTATCATACCTTGTATTCATACTTTTTACAATGCAGCAATCTTACACAGGGAAGAAAATATGTACTTCACTTTTATAAAGGAGTCTGTGCCACAGTTCCCAAGTAACGCTGACAAAAGTATTCGGCAGGAGAAGGACTTGCAAATTACCTGCTTCTCCTGCTCTGAATGTGGTTGCGATAATACGTAAGTACCCTCCTGACCACCACATTGCCACTGTGGTCACAAAGACTTTCTATGTGGCACATCTCAGTCCTAATGCATTAGCATCCAGGAAGGAAGAGGTCATTGTCCCCCTGTACTCGTCTTGACAGAGTGACACAGTTTGTTTCAGCATACATATTCTGATGGATGTGAGTTGTGTAAATGAAATGTATGTCCTCATTTTCTGACAACAATCATATAATTATAGTGATTTACCAGAGAAATGATAATAATATGTAAAATGTACCAGAAATATGAGCAATAAACCTGGACATCCTGAAACAATCCAGCCAGTTGACAGGTGTGCTCAGAACCCCTTTCTGCAATGAATCTGGACCAAGGTTGATAAAGTGGTGGGTGGAAGCCAGGAAAATGGGGATGTATCTGAAGTACTGGCATAGATAAGCTAACACAGTTGCTGTAGTAACACCCTCCTGTGTGTTCTAACATATATTTAGTGAAATAGCACAAGTAATTGGAAATCTGCTATGGGTAATTACACATGTATTTGCAAATATATCAGGCACTACGAGGATGTAACAGCACTGACAGATACCAGTGTGAAAGTGCATACCCACAACCAATATCACAACAGTCATAGTCACATACCGGTAAGTCAAGTGAACAGTAGATTATATGGACTGTGTGAACAAATACATCATTGTTTGCCACTCACACACTAGCCCTACATATACAGTCCCAAGTCTCAGTGTAGTCTGAATCCTGACCTTGGTACAGGACATGTCTCAGTCTACCCCTACAAACACATGCAGCCAATAGATCAGCAGAAACTGGAGCAGCATGCACAGTCAGAAGAAGGAGCCATAACTCTTATATCCACCCCCCCTCTATACGCAACCCAAATAACATGTACACAGGACATGTGTACACAATCCTGGCAGTCTGTTAACAATGACCAGACATACACAGGCCTCTCACATGTATAGTTCACCTCAGAATGTACAGGCTCAGGACTCATATCTATGGTCTCTTCCCTGACATGTCTGTGGGTCTACTACATCACTGGGATGGTAGCAGGAATGAAGTAAAAAAATAATGTAACAAATACGTCTGCACCTCAATGACATCTGGATAAAGTCTGACATCATTTGGGGACAGAGGCACAAACAAAGGGGTAGATTGGACATATTGCTGT